>NC_062223.1:31194791-31353462 GCF_902686445.1 Sciurus carolinensis | reverse complement strand
TGTTGAGGTGGGAATATTCACAATTGAAAATCAGCAAACACTTCAAAAAAGAGCTATTTCTTAAGGAGAGCCCATTGTTAAACTGTTTCAGTCAACTTTTTCATTGCTATGCCCAACATACCTGACAAGGACAACTTAGCAGAAGAAAAGTTTATTTTGGCTCACAGTTCCAGAGTTTTGGTCCATGGTTGGTCAGTTCCATAGTTCTAGACCTGGAATGAGGCAAAGCATCATGATAAGAAAGGTGCAGAAGAGGAAGCAGCTCAGGAATGGCTAACCCCAAGAAGAGAGTGAGGGATCCACTCACCAGGGACAAAATATAAACCCCAAAATCATTCCCTCCATGACCTACTTCCTCCAGCCACGCCTGCCTACAAGTACTACCCCGTTGATACCTAATCAGTGGGAATCTCATCTAATCATTTACTCTGAAACATTCCTTGCATTTTCTCAAATATGAGCTTTGTGGAGACACCTCATATCTAAATAACATTCCACCTGGCCCTAAAAATCTCATGCCCATCCCACAATGCAAAATATATAGTTTTAACAGTTCCAGTATTACCCAAAGTCCAAGTTCAAAAGTCTCCTCAAAACGCAGGACAAACTCATGAATATTTTCCCCTGTAAAGATCAAAGCAAGTCACACATATCCAACACATAATGGCACAGAGTAAACATTTCATTCACGTAGTAGAAAATTGGGGCATAGAAAGAAGAGATGGGACCAAAGCAAGAACCAAAATTAGCTCAGTCCTATAGCTCCATGCTCAGCATCTGGGGCAAATGGCATTACGAAGATCTCCCCAAAGTGCTTGTGTAGTTCTTCCCTATGATCTTGATGGTTGCAGTCTGACATGGTCTTTTGTTGGGCTCATTTCTGTTTGATTCCTGCAGCTTTCCTTGGCAGATTGTTCCATGCTACAGGTACCTTTTAATCTCAGGGATTTCCATGAAAGTTTGACTTCGTTCTCACATCTTCATACATCACACTCTCAGGAGCTGCCAGAAGGGATTTCAACTCTGCTACACTTTGCCTGGCCTCCCAGGTCCTCCTTTGAAATATCATTGGAAGCCTCCACGAACCTCTAACTCCAGTATCCTGCATTCCTGCAGAACCAGGACCAAATGGTTAATGCCAAGGTCTGCCATCATCTCGAATAGTAGCCAATCCTCCTAGGACCCTGATTGTACAACCTCTAAGTGCATGAGCACAGTGAGAAAACTTCCTAGCCCCGTGTGCAAGCATTGTGCCCCTGTGGTCTTTTCTTGAAGGAATTATTACTTTTATACCCTTGAACCTGATATGAATGTGGTCTTCCCATTCCTGAGATACCCCCAGTCACCATCTTATTGTCTCTGTACAAGTAATTAGTATCTATTTAGTGGTTATATTGCCTTTATAACTTCCTCAGTCCAAAGTTTTACTTGTACTGTTCCAGCCAAACTGCAAGTTTTTCCAAATATTTCTGCTCTGCCTTCTTCTCTGTTATCACAGTAACCTGATACAAACCACCAACAATACCATACCACTACCTGAATGCTGTGTTTCCTTAAAATTTCCTCCATATATTAGTTTGATACCTTTCAATTCAGCCTCATGGAAGATCTTAGGACATGGAAAAATATAGACAACTTCTTTGCCAGATTGTAACATGGAATGGCTTCTAGTCCCAATTTCAGTAGAGTCCTCCTTCTCTAATCTTTATTGTTCACAGTCCTATCAGAATTCTGGGATTTTAAGCTCCCACCAGAATCACCCATTAATCTCTGCTTACAGCATCCCTAAAACTTTCCCAGCTTGTATCTTTAAACTTTTCAAAATTCATCCCTCAAACTAGCAACCAAAGGTTTTGGATCCCCCATGGTCAGGTTAGTGACAGCAATGACCCCACTCTTGATTACCAACTTCCATTTTTTAAAATTGATCAACTTTTGTATTGCTGTGACCAACATCCTGAAAAGAACAACTTAGAGGGAGAAAATCTTGTTTTGGATCACAGTTTCAGAGATTCGGTCCATGGTTGGTCAACTCCATAGCTCTGGTTCAGGGTGAGGAAGAACATCACAGGGGAAGGATACAGCAGAGGAAGGCATCTCTGGACATGGCAACCAGATGGGAGGAGAGGGCTCCACTCACCAGAGACAAATTATAACCTCAAAGTCACACACATGACTTACTTCCTCCAGAAACATCCTATCTACCTACAGTTACCACTCAGTTTATCCATGTCATTGAATTAATCCCTGACACATTTGCCACCATATCACTTGGTAAGTGGTAAGGGAAGATCATTTGTTCCCTCTCTTGATGTCTCCTTTCCATGTAAGTGAGTTTCAGAACATAAATTCCCAATCCCACTGTGCCACAGGGGAGGTAAGTCAGTTTGGAAAGAGACATAGGCACACACAAGTGGGTCCTTCCACTCTCACTTTCCTCATTCTCTTAAGTGAAATGCAGGAGAGACACACTCTCTACTCTACCTCAGGGAAATCTTCTCTTTCTGTGGAGTATCCTCTATTGGGTATGCTGCCATGGCTGGGTGTATATGTTTACCTAATTCTGGGATGAGTTTCATGAAGGTCATTTGTAACAGATTAATCCACCATCTCAATAATCATATTTATCCCTAACAAAGGCAATGTTTCTTCCCAAATGACTTATTTCCAAATTAGCTCAACATTTATACAGGGAAGAGATGTGTTAAATTTCTCAAGCACCACAATGATGTTCTCTTAATTGGCTTAAAGCAGAAAAAAATTTAAACAACTTGAATATACATCAAGCCTATGATAGGTGCCGGGGCCCAGCCCTAGCAGGAGTCCATGGGTTCCACACCGGTAAATGGGGCGCGGGGAGACAGCGTCGGCGATGGATGGAGAATGAAAGACATAGACTCTAGTTCTGGTGCAATCAATCCCACTTTATTCTGGGGAAGGCTGGGTTTATATACATTTTTCTTCAGGCTATAATGACAATCTTGTGGTTAATATTAAAGAAGTTTTCAAAGCATAGGCAGAAATTGTTTTTAACAAGGAACAGAAATTATGAGAAAACAGTAACCTTACAGATTATCCTTACCTATTCACAATTATTTTAATAATATCTAACTACCTTGGTGAACTAATACAATATTATCTAAACTCTATGTGACCTAAAACTATTCTTAATATTCTCGTGGTTAAAACAATAGACAAGTAATCTCATGTGACTATCTCTACTAGGTCCATCTGGTTAATATCTGAATTGCTGAGTTAAGGGGTACAGGAGGGCAGCGGTCTCAATTGTAATTGTGTACCAACGTTTATTATAGGGGTGACATATTCTTTGTAGGAAGGAAGGAATGTTATGAAACCTTATTCTCTTACCTCACCACCACACATGAACAAAACCGTCGTTAAAATTTAACCAGCCTGTTGGAGACAAAGGCAGATCTACAACTATTTTCTCCAGAGGCTTTCAGGGACTACATTGTACGGTTGCAAAATTATTTTTAATTTTGTTAGTGGTAAAGACCCACTGTTTTTCAGATTGTAGGTAATATTTTCTGGAATTTTTGTTGTATTCCCTTCGTCCCCTTAAGCAATCCATTCAGACTGAAATGAGTAATATATTATCAGAGAAAACACCATGCTTCGGAGCAAAACATCCGGCAATTCCTTTTAGGATGAGCCTTTGCAATCATCCTCCAGAGGATATTGTCAAGCACTGGATGGAATTCCGGACGCCCCCGCAGATAGGGTTTTCTGTCTACACAAAAAGAAGTCATAGCTGTTTTATTTTTTAGACAGAATAACTGCTACAGGGTGAAAGAAGAGGAATGGCATCTAATAGAAGAAAAGGAAGTCAGACATTCATGGAAGCAGAAAGAAACTTCCTAACCAAGAGCTAATGGTTTGTGAAAAGATCAATTCCACAGAAAAAATAAGACTGAAACCCATGGCCAATGTAAGCAGTATTGTTAAATTCATTATTGTGTGCCCCAACCACTAAGGGCAGTCATGAGCTACCAGGCACCCCAAATCACTAGGAAGAGCTCATCAACTTGGAAAATCAAGTCAGTGGATGATTAAAAATCATAAGATCCTCAGAAATCACCTATAAACACACCCTAACTCACAAGCCCAGGGAAAGGATCCAGACAGAAGTTAGGGTTACAGTTGATGGGACTAAGTGGTGAAATCACAAAGACCAACAGGCAAGTGTGACGTAGAAGATACTTTTATGTTTCTGTCATGTTCCAGCTGCCCAGGCTTGTAGTGTCTATGTCGGTTTTGTTTTCTACCTACCATTCTTTTCCACTATCCAACCCCATTAATTCAACCACTACAGCATCACTCCTGAGTGCCTTGTCCCCCCATTCCAGCTGCCATCTCCTTCTCAGAGTCAGCTATGCCTAAAGTACAAAAGCCTTGGTCTCCAGATGTGCCCTCTCTATCCATCCTACACACTCCACCTAGAAATCGTTTCCCACTCTGTTCTTTCTCCAAATCACTCTACAGCTTAAGAATAACCAGAGAGACCCTGAATTACTCACTTTTAATGACTTTCATATTCTGAGTCATCTCAAAAATTCACCCTTTCCCCCACTAAACTTCAACTTCCTTCTGTCCAAGTCAGGGCTCCCTCCCCGTTCCACAAGACCTCTCTGCCCATTCCCATCACAGAGTCTCCCTTCACCAGAAATGCCCTCCCCTTGTCCCTTCAAAACCTACCAGTCTTCCAGGCCCAGTTCTACTCCAGTTTGCTTAGTGAGGCTCACTTTCACCTCTCCCACACATAGGAATCTTCTCCAAGAAAATTGGGAAAAATGCTTTAATCATTTTCCTTAACTACTAATCAGATCACAGTCACTTCTCTGTATAACACCTAACAAGACTTCCTTGTTGCCCACAGCAGACATCCTAATACGCTTAGCAGGGAGTTCAAGCTCCTTATTGAACGGACCATAGCCTACCAGAAGAACATGATGCTGCTCTTTCCTAACCAGGTTACCCTCTCTTCCTTTTTTCTAGAATGCATAAAGAACCTCACCATGTAAAGTTCCCTCTTTGTGTTCATATGGTACTTTATCATGTTTCTTTTTAAGCAATTAATAGATTATTGTGTGATTATAGTTTCCGTGTATTTTCTACTAAGAAACATAGTATTCTATTATTCAAAATGTTTAATATTTTCTTAAATCTTTATTTTTATTTGGACTTTGACTGGTAGTGATAACTAGCATTTCTATGATACTTACTGTGTAATACATATTTATACATTCTCTGTATGCATTAATTCACTTAGGTTACTTAACAAACCTATAAGATGCATATAATTATTATCCCTCCTATTTTTTCCTTATGAGAAAACAGAAACTGAGAAGAGACTTAAATTTCCTATAGTTACATCGCAGTGGAGCCAGAAATTTGAAACTAGGCAGTCCAAGCCAAAATTACATGCTTTTTAAAGGGTTAATACTATATCATTTAGAAGAATAGGGTACATAACAAACACAGCAGTGAAGAGTTCAAATTAAATATGACCTATTGTTAGAAGCCAAAGGTACATTTAGTTGCGTACATAAACACATCTTATCTGATCTTAAACTCAATCTGTTTTTGATCCATTAGCACAATTAAGGTAAATGTACCTTAAAAAAATCTGAGAAGTCACTTAGAGATAAGAGGGAAAATCATAAACAGTCCAGGTTTTCTAGGCTTCATCCCCAAGAGGAGGAATACCTGATAGCCTTCCTCTTTGGAATCTATCTTTTCCTTTTCCATCACATCTTTTCTGTATTAATTCCTATGTCTGCTTCACCTCATGCCTACTTATCTGTTCCTAGCATGTCTCCAAATTAGCTGGTGAGAAATGTTTCCTTTCTCCCAACAACTGTTGCCTCACTCAGAAACCAGGGAGTGGAAAGGTGATTAGCATGCATAAAGACACAAACAACACATGATTGAGTTTGTTGGGTGACCTGCTGTGCCTCAGACCAGAGCATAATAACAGGATGCAGACAATGCCTAGAAAAAGATAGGACAGTCCTGATGCACCCTTATGACTGACCCAAATAAAGTAGTGGAACCTCTACCCCAACCACAGCTCTCCCTTGTAATTGCTAAATAATGCCTCACAGAATCTAACATTGTAAAGGACTTTCAAAATTATCAAATATTATGCTATGCATAGTTTACTGAAATTAAAATTATCAACTTAATTCATTGCCTCCCACCCACCCAAGATCATCACACCTGACCCCCTCATTTCACAAATGAACTCCTATGGATCTAAGAGAAAATTTAGGTTACCCAACACCCTACAGCTGTTTAGAAGTCTTGCACCTCATTTCTAGTCACGTTACCTACCTGCAGGTCAATAGAGCTGGTGTGGCTTTGTTCTCCTTGGAACCAGGAAATAGACCAGTGGACTTCAAATATACTCAAGTGTCTCCCGTTCAGCATGAAGTTAGCCACTCTGCTGGAATAAACCATTGCTTAAGGACCTGTTCTGGTTTGGGAAAACTTGGATGAGAAGGAGCATTGGATCCCTTCCTGAAAATTCTGACACTTCAGTAAATAAGTTCTCTGGGCTGATATTACCACCCTTCAGATTTCTCACTGAGAAATGAACAAACTCTCAGGTAAACCACTCTGAGAGTGGTACCGAAGAGAATATGCAGAGATATTCCCTTCTCTTCATAGATGAGGTGACAGAGGCTAAGAGAGGTTGTCTTCCCAAAACCACACTCCAGTCATTTTCCAACTCAGAAATCAGTGCTCTCTAAACAATACTAGGCTGTCTTCTAACAGAATGGGGTGGTGGCTGCTACTGCAATTGCAGGATAGGATTCATCCCCAAGGACAAGTCACCAGTGGTCCTGAGAGCTTTTGGAAACAAAGAAATGATTTCTAAGGTAATCACAAAGAAAGAACTAATCAGAAGATCTATATCAGGGTTAATATTTGGATTTATGATTTTTAACAAACAAAAGCCATAGAAATACCAAACCCAGAGATCATAAGATCCTCTTTTGAAGTAGAAATCCTACCCACCCACATAAACTCCGGAGGTTGTGATTAAATGGTGAGAGCTTTGAATTATTTATAATAAATTAAGTCACATGCTATAATCAAGGGACCAAATCCCCTGCTGAATTTATTTTCTCTACAGTGAAACTTTTCTAAATTTCCTATGATTTGAGGAAAGATTCAACTGTCTCAATTAATTAGTGAAATTACCACAAAGTTTTTACACTCAATAACAAAGAATTAATTCCCCAATTTTTTTTTTTTGTTCTGATATCCCATTAGGATCCTTGGATTGTTTTTTGGAGATATGTATATATATATATATATATATATATATATATATATATATATATTAGTCATTGATGTACTATTTATTTATTTATTTATTTATTTATTTATTTATTTATATGCAGTGCTGAGAATCAAACCCAGTGCCTCACACATGCTAGGCAAGTGCTCTACAAATGAGCCACAACCTCAGCCCAATAACAAAGAATTAAAAGAAAAAAGTTTGAAATTAGGACAGAAATGTAGCTTTTGACCCAGACTTGCCTACTGAAAATAAATATAATAATAATAATACTGATAATAATGAGAAAGAAGGCCCCTGGGCACTGGTTCTTGTTCAGTAGTTGATTAACTATCTACCTGTAGCCATGACATTTCACCTCCGCACTTCTTACTCCCCATTTCTACTTCTATATAAATGACTGCATTTTCCTAGATCACCTTCCTCGTCTGACATTCCTGTCCTAACATTCATATATTTATGCATTGTATTCACGTATAAAATTACTCAGTCTATCTGTGTCTTCATCCCTCTATAGATGATAGAGGTCATAATCATGGAATATTTTATTATTATAATTATTAGGACATATTAATTGTACAAAACAAGGGACTCATTGTGACAATTTCATACACACATATAACATACTTTGATCATGCCCATCCTCCCTATTCCCCACTCGCCATTCCTCCCAATTCCCCTCCTCTTCCTGAATAGTTCCCCTTCTAGGAGAACAGTGGAGTAAAGCAAAAAGATCAGGAGAGGAAGATGGGAAGGGAAAGGAAGGTACTGGGGAAAGAAATTGATCAAATCATCTGCATGCATAAATATGGCATAATGAATCCCACTGTTATAACTAAGTATAATACATCAATAAAAATTTTTTAAATAATTCCTCTTCTCCTTTGGTCATCACTCTTTAAATTTCTTTTTCTAAATTCCACATTTGAGAGAAAACATATGATGCTTATCTTTCTGAGTCATGCTCATTTCACTTAACGTGAGGATGTGCACTTCCATCCATTTTCCTACAAATGGCATCATACTTTTATGGCTGAATAACACTCGTGTGTGTGTGTGTGTGTGTGTGTGTGTGTGTGTGTGTGTGTGACATTTTCTTTAGCCATCCATCTACTTGTGAGCATCTAGGTTGATTCTATAATGTGGCCATCATGCATTGTGCCATGACAAATGTGGGAATGCAGGTTTGTCTGTCAAATGTTGACTATGATGCCTTTAGACATGTACCCAGGAATGGTCTGTCTAGATTGTACAGTAGATCAATTGTTAGTTTTTTGAGGACCTTCCATACTGTTCTCTATAGCAACTGCACTAATTTACATTCCCACCAACAATGTGTAAGGATTCCTTTTTCCCAACATACTTGCAAGAATTTGTTGATTAATGGTTTTTTTCAGTATTTTTTAGTTGTCAATGGCCTTATTTTTACTTATAAGTGGTGCTGAGAATCAAACCTAGTGCCTCACACTTGCTAGGCAGTGCTCTACCCCTGAGCTACAACCCCAGCCCCTGTTTAATATCTTGATAACAGCCATTCTAACCTGGTGAGATGAATCTCAGTGTACTTTTGATTTGGATTTCCTATTTGACTAAAGATGTTGAGCATTTTTTATATACATATTAGCCATTTATACTTCTTCTTTTAAAAAGTGTATGTTCTTCTCTTTTTTCCATTATTAATTTGATTATTTGAGGGGTGGTTTTTAATTTTTTTAGTTTTTTTTATATATTACAGTATTAATACTTTATCAGATGAATAGCTAGCAAAACTCTCCCATCCTGTAGCTCTCTCACTCTGTTGATTTTTTCCTTTGTTATATACAATTTTCTTTATTTGATGTAATCCCATTTCTCAATTCTTATTATTATTTCCTGAGCCATTGGGGACCTGCTTAGGAACTTGTTGCCCATACCTATATCTTAAGGTGTTTCCCTTCACTTTTCTTCTAGTCATTTTAAATTTTAGGTCTTATTTTAAGGTTTTTGGTCTATTCTGAGTTGATTTTTGCACAGGGTGAGATAGGGATCTAACCTCAATCATCTGTTACATAATATTTTGAAACTTCCTCTAAAAGAGATGTCACTCATTCAAAAATACTATTTAGTCTTACAAAGCACAGAGCACTGTCCTAGGTACTGAAGATTTGGCAGTGAGAAAACAAAGTCCCTATAATTATGGATGTTATCATCTTTACATTTCCTATAGGACATAATGGAGATAGAAAAGAGATAAGCAAAACATAGATAAAACTTTAACACAACTCAGCAATAAGTCCTCTGAAGGAAAATAGAACAAATTAAGGTTGACAGGAAATGCTGGGGAATGTTATTTTATAGAGCAGTAGTAAGGAAAAGCCATCTGGTTTGAGAATCTCTGGTTGCTGTCCTGACAGGAATTAAAGGAAGTAGGAAACATAAAGAAAACTGTTAGGAGACATTCCAATACTCCAGTCGAGAGATGATTATAACTAGGACATGGGTGACAGCAATGAAGTTTCTAGAAAGTGATCTAATTTGGGAAATATTCAAGGTAGAACTAATTAGATTTGCCAATGTTTTGACTAAAACACAAAAATAGAAAATTAAGGTTACTGCCAACATTTTAGATCAGCCAATCAGACCAGAGCTACTTCTTCCTGATATGGGAATAACTTTTGTGAAAGTGGAGAGCAGGAAAGACCAGAAGTTTGGTTCAGCATAAGTTCAATGGACTTGCATTTTGAAATTTCCGGCTAAGTTGTCAACTGGAGACAACTTAGTTTCCCTGAATCAAAGTTCAGGGAAGAGGTCCCAGCCAGAGTCCACAAGTTTGAGAGTCATAAATACAGGAATGTTATTGAAAACCACAATACTCCGTGAAATGTCCTTAGAGACTGAGAGATGGAGCAGTGACTTGAGAACCAAGCTCTGGGTTCACTCAGGCTTAGAAGGTGGAGAAATGAGAAGGAATCATCAAAGGAAACCTAGGAGTGGCCAGCAGGAAAGCAACCAAGAGATAAATGTTTCATGAAAATTAAGGGAAGCTATTGTTTCAAGGAGGGAATCTTTATCTATATCTAATGCTACAGAAGGTCATTCTAGAAAGTGGTGGGTCATGAGGCAGTAATTCGCACAGACCCCAAGTTCATTCCTGAAGCAAGGGTAGAGACAGAGCAGGAGGGCCTACTGGACACAGCCTATGGCTGCTGCTGGTGTTCCTTCTCTCCAGCCCACCTGGCACCTGGTATGGTGAGCCTGAAGTTAGAGGCAGTCAGCCACAGAACTATCAGGACACTAGGACAGCAGTCTTGTTCCAACCCTGAGTAAAGGCTACAAGCCTGAAGCAGAGGTCAATACTTGAAATCCTGTGGACTAACCATATGTGGGTATTTAGATTTAAATTTAGGTTAATTAAAATTCAGTAAAGGAAAAATTCCTACCTTCAGTGATAGAACACATTTCAAATGTTCTGTTGCCACATGGCCCAGGCTACATTGTGTGTACCAGAACACAGAATTTTCCCCTGGGATGTAAGCTCCATGCAGGGACTTTGTCTTGTGTGCCATTGTGTCCCTAGCATTTACAGCACAGCCTGGCACATAGTACACATTTCACTGGTCATGTTGAATACGTCAGTAAATTGATCCTAAAGCCCTGAAATGGGAGATTGACTAACTAAATTGTTATTAGACACTGACAGCACCAAGTGTCCTTCACATGGCTAACTGTGTAAAGTGCCTGAGACTACATGCAAACTTTCCACCCACTCTCTTCTTTCTCCTTAAGAACAGAGAAGAAACCTGATGCTTAGCTGAACGCAACTCCACACAGAATCAAAGATTACACTTTCCAGTCTGCCTTGTCATGAAGGATGGCCACGTGACTAATTTTTATCAAATAGGAAGAAAGCAACAGTGCTATGTGACACAGAGAATCTCCTAAAATGAAAGTGATCAGTTCTTTCCTTTTGCAATATAACAAAATTCCGGGGCCATGTTGTACCATATGATGTTCAAAAACCACATGTGGCTATGTAAACTTATTAGATTAAGTGAAATTTAAAAGTAATTTCTCAGTCTCACATTGCAAGAACCCAATAGCCACGCCCTCACTGGACAGCAGAGATCTGAAACATCTCCCTTAATGCTACACTTTCTACCTCTGTACTTTGTAATTGTACCCATTAATTTGCTTTGTTTTTCTGGAAAGTCCGACCTATACCTAAAAGTATGAAAATCACTAATAAGAAAAGAACACAATATTTCATATGAAGAGTAGATACCACAACACAATAATACTAGGCGATTTTAACACACCTCCCTCACCACTGGATAGATCTTCCAAACAAAAATTGAATAAAGAAACCATAGATCTCAATAACACAATCAACAATTTAGACTTAACCGACATATATAGAATATACCATCCAACAAAGAATGAATACACTTTCTTCTCAGCAGCACATGGATCCTTCTCTAAAATAGACCATATTTTATGCCACAAAGCTACTGTTAGCAAATACAAGAAGATAGAGATACTACCTTGTACTCTATCAGATCATAATGGATTGAAATTAGAAATAAATGACAGAATAAAAAACAGAAACTTCTCCAATACCTGGAGATTAAATAATACACTATTATATGATGAATGGATAACAGAAGACACCAGGAGGGAAATAAAAAAATTCTTAGAAGTAAATGAGAACAAAGACACATCATATCAAAATCTCTGGGACACTATGAAAGCAGTACTTAGAGGAAGATTTATTTCATGGGGCGCATTCAAAAAAAGAAGTAGAAATCAACAAATAAACAACTTAACACTACAGCTCAAAGCCCTAGAAAAAGAAGAGCAGACCAATACCAAAAGTAGTAGAAGACAGGAAATAGTTAAAATCAGAGCCGAAATCAACGAAATTGAAACAAAAGAAACAATTGGAAAAATTAACAAAATAAACAGTTGGTTCTTTGAAAAAATAAACAAAATTGATAAACCCTTAGCCACACTAACAAAGAGAAAGAGGGAGAAAACTCAAATTACTAAAATTCGGAATGAACAAGGAAACATCACAACAGACACGACTGAAATACAAAACATAATTAGAAGTTATTTTGAAAATCTATACTCCAACAAAACAGAAAACCTCGAAGACATCAACAAATTTCTAGAGACATATGAATTACCTAAACTGAATGAGGAGGACATACACAACTTAAATAAACCAATTTCAAGCAATGAAATAGAAGAGGTCATCAAAAGCCTACCAACAAAGAAAAGTCCGGGACCAGATGGGTTCTCAGTCGAGTTCTACAAAACCTTTAAAGAAGAGCTCATTCCAATACTCCTCAAAGTATTCCATGAAATAGAAGAGGAGGGAACCCTCCCAAACTCGTTCTATGAAGCCAATATCACCCTGATACCTAAACCAGACAGAGACACATCGAGGAAAGAAAATTTCAGACCAATATCCTTAATGAACATCGACGCAAAAATTCTCAACAAAATTTTAGCAAATCGCATACAAATATATAATAAAAAGATAGTGCACCACGATCAAGTGGGTTTATCCCAGGGATGCAAGGTTGGTTCAACATTCGGAAATCAATAAATGTCATTCACCATATCAACAGACTTAAAGTTAAGAATCACATGATTATTTCAATAGATGCAGAAAAAGCATTCGATAAAATACAGCATCCCTTCATGCTCAAAACACTAGAAAAAATTGGGGTAGTGGGAACATTCCTTAACATTATAAGGCCATCTACGCTAAGCCCATGGCTAATATCATTCTAAATGGTGAAAAACTGAAAGCATTCCCCCTAAAAACTGGAACAAGGCAGGGATGTCCTCTTTCACCACTTCTATTCAACATTGTCCTTGAGACTCTAGCCAGAGCAATTAGACAAACCAAAGAAATTAAAGGGATACGAATTGGAAAAGAAGAACTCAAACTATCCCTGTTTGCTGACGACATGATTATATATTTAGAGGAACGTGGAAATTCCACCAGAAAACTTTTAGAACTCATAAGTGAATTCAGTAAAGTAGCAGGTTACAAGATCAATGCTCATAAATCCAATGCATTTTTATACATAAGTGATGAATCTTCAGAAAGAGAAATTAGGTAAACTACCCCATTCACAATAGCCTCAAAAAAAAATAAAATACTTGGGAATCAATCTCACAAAAGAGGTGAAAGACCTCTACAATGAGAACTACAGAACACTAAAGAAAGAAATTAAAGAACACCTTAGAAGATGGAAATATCTCCCATGTTCCTGGATAGGCAGAATTAATATTGTCAAAATGGCCATACTACCAAAAGTGCTATACAGATTCAATGCAATTCCAATTAAAATCCCAATGATGTACCTTGCAGAAATAGAGCAAGCAATTATGAAATTCATCTGGAAGAATAAAAAACCTAGAATAGCTAAAGCAATCCTAAGTAGCAAGAATGAAGCATGGGGTATTGCAATACCAGATCTTCAACTGTACTACAAAGCAATAGTAACAAAAACGGCATGGTATTGGTACCAAAATAGACAGGTAGATCAATGGTACAGAATAGAACATGGACACAAACCCAAATAAATACAATTTTCTCATACTAGACAAAGGGGCCAAAAATATGCAATGGAGAAAAGATAGCCTCTTCAACAAATGGTGCTGGGAAAACTGGAAAACCATATGCAACAGAATGAAATTAAACCCCTATCTCTCACCCTACACAAAACTCAACTCAAAATGGATCAAGGACCTCGGAATCAGATCAGAGACCCTGCATCTTATAGAAGAAAAAGTAGGTCCAAATCTTCAACTTGTTGGCTTAGGATCAGACTTCCTTAACAGGACTCCCATAGCACAAGAAATAAAAGCAAGAATCAATAACTGGGATAGATTCGAACTAAAAAGCTTTCTCTCAGCAAAGGAAACTATCAGCAATGTGAAGAGAGAGCCTACAGAGTGGGAGAATATCTTTGCCACTCATACTTCAGATAGAGCGCTAATTTCCAGAATCTATAAAGAACTCAAAAAACTCTACACCAAGAATACAAATAATCCAATCAACAAATGGGCTAAGGAAATGAACAGACACTTCACAGAAGAAGATGTACAAGCAATCAACAGATATATGAAAAAATGTTCAACATCCCTAGTAATAAGGGAAATGCAAATCAAAAGTACCCTAAGATTTCATCTCACCCCAATTAGAATGGCGATTATCAAGAACACAAGCAACAATAGGTGTTGGCGAGGATGTGGTGAAAAAGCAACACTCATACATTGCTGGTGGGGCTGCAAATTAGTGCAGCCACTCTGGAAAGCAGTATGGAGATTCCTCAGAAAGCTTGGAATGGAAACACCATTTGACCCAGCTATCCCACTCCTTGGCCTATACCCAAAGGACTTAAAATCAGCATACTACAGAGATACAGCCACATCAATGTTCATTGCTGCTCAATTCACCATAGCCAGATTGTGGAACCAACCTAGATGCCCTTCAGTTGATGAATGGATAAAGAAACTGTGGCATATATATACAATGGAATATTACTCCGCAATGAAGAATGATAAAATTATGGCATTTGCAGGCAAATGGATGAAATTGGAGGATATCATGCTAAGTGAGATAAGCCAATCTCAAAAAACTAAAGGACAAATGATCTCGCTGATAAGCGGATGAGGACATATAATGGGGGGTGGGAGCATTAGGTTTAGGGTTAGGTTTAGGGTTAGGGATAAGGAGTGTGGTAAGAATGAAGGAAAGAAGGACTGTATAGAGGGAAAAGAGGGGTGGGAGGGGTGGGGGGAAGGGAAAAAAATAATGAATCAAACATCATTGCCCTATGTAAACGTATGATTACACAAATGGTATGCCTTGACTCCATGTACAAATAGGGAAACAACATGTATCCCATTTGTATACAATAATAATAAAAATTAAAAAAATTTTTAAAAAAGGACTCTACCAGAAAAAAAAAAAAGAGTAGATAACTGCCTTCTACAAATTTTGTTAAAGAGAACACATTATTTTAAAGGTAAATTTTTAGAAACAGATTTACAATAAAACTTTATTTCTTAAGACTAATATTTATCAATACATTTTGAGGTGTCAATAAATTATTAATAATAAAAGTAAGGATGCCTAAAGGTGGGAGAAATATTTTAATCATATGCATTGTGTGCAATATAATAACACTATTACTTTAACCTGAGAATTACGGTCACAGGAAAATTTTGAAACTAAATTTACATATATATTGCAGAGAAGTAAATAGGGTAATCCATAAGAGATTTGTCAAGCATAAAATTATATTAATTTAGGATAGCATTCTATAGGAAAAATGAAAATACCAGTTCAAAGAAAAAAAGTATAACAACATTTCTGTAATTTTTAGTCAGTAATTATGGATCTTAAATTGTTATATTATTTTTATTTCATTAGAACGTTTAAAGAGTGGTGTGACATTTATTTTTTAAACCATCAGTATTTATCACATGCCAGAAGTGGCATTTTAAAAAAAAATGTTTTTACTGGTGTGATCAAATCAGCATTTGAGCGCTTGCAAATGCAGAGTGGGATAGACTACTGTGACATGAGAAGACAAGGTTAATATTTCATATTTCACATTATTCTCTAAAACACTGAAAAATGCCTTCTTCAATTTCTGGGTTTTTTTTCATGTAAGACAGGAACGACATGAATAATTAGCTCTCAATAGACCCACCCCATCTCAACCCTCAGCAGGCAAAGTAATCCCTGAGCATTTTCATAGTTCAGTTACAGTGAGCTTTATCAGCCTGTGTAATTTCCAACGACTCCGAGTTCATTGATGACGTTCTGTCTCACTGGGGAAACCAAACTGTTCATGAGTAAGCAACCCCTATTGTGGCCTGCATCCTCAAATCCTAGCCTGATTTAAACAAGCAAGGTATCCCAAGAGGAATACCATAACTTCACTGTGCTTAGTTTTGGAACAAATGTTTTAAAACATACATAAAAAGATATACAAAGCAGTTAACATAAAAGATAATGAGGAGGCTAAGCTGCAATCAATATCCACTTAACAAATATTAATTGAATGCCTCTGATGTGCCAAGTACTGTGTTAGGCCCTGGAAAGCAATTAAGCAACAGAGAATGTTTACCCAAAAAGCCTCAAAACTCAAGGATTGAACTTCCAAGAAGTCTTGAAAGGCTTGGGAATGGAATAAACACCTATTCTGAGTAGCTCAGACGATCGTAAGGGTCTGGTATTAATTTAGAACCATGTTCTCTGTACCATGTTGTTTCCCAAAGGCTTTGTGTATGTGTTATCTGATTTCTCTAACTGCTAGAGATTTTGGACATTTTTTTTTTTGTATTCATTCACTTCTGTGAAGTGCCTGTTCAGTTCCTTTGCTCATTTACTGATTGGGTTAAAAAATAAATAAAATATTTGGGAATCAACCTAATAGAAGAAGTGAAAGATCTCTACAATGAAAACTACAGGACACAAAAGAAAGAAATTGAAGATGTTTTAGAAGATGGGAAGCTCTCCCATGTTCTTAGATAGGCAGAATTAATATTGTCAAAATGGCCATACTACCAAAAGTGTTACACAGATTTAATGCAATTCCTATTAAAATTCCAATGACATTCTTCATAGAAATAGAAAAAAAAAAAACACCCATGAAATTTATTTGGAAAAATAAGAGACCCAGAATAGACAAAGCAATCCTTAGCAAGAAGACTGAAGAAGGAGGCATCACAATACCAAAACATAAACTATACTACAGAGTCATAGTAATAAAAATGGCATGGTATTGACACCAAAACAGACACATAGACCAATGGTACAGAACAAAATACACAGAGACAAACCTGCATAAACACAGTTGTCTCATACAAGACAAAGGTGCCAAAAATGTACATTGGAGAAAAGATAGCCTCTTCAACAAATGATGCAGGGAAAAATGGAAATTCATATGTAGCAAAATGAAATTAAACACCTATCTCTCACCCGGCACAAAAATCAACTCAAAGTGGATCAAGAACCTAGACATTAGACCAGAGACATCATGTTGACTTAGGAACCGACTTCCTTAACAAGACTCCTAAAGCACAAGAAGTAAAATCAAGAATCAACAAATCGGATGGAATCAAACTAAAAAGCTTCTTCACAGCAAAGGAAACAAATCAAGAACATGAAGAGAGAGCCTACAGAATGGGAGAAAATGTTTTCCACCTGCACCTCAGATAGAGCACTAATCTCCAGGATATATAAAGAACTCAAAAAACTTAACACCTAAAAAAACAAATAACCCAATCAATAAATGGGTAAAGTTAGTCAGCTTTTAATGGACATGACTGAATTATCTGACCAGAACAACTTAAAGAACGAAAAGTTTTTTTGGACTAACGGTTTCAGAGGTTCAGTCCATAGTCAATTGACCCTATCCCTCTGGGTCTAAGTGAGGCAGAACATCATGGCATGGTGGAGGAAAGCTGCTCATCATGGTAGTTAGGAAGGGGGTCGGTTTCCAGGGACAAAATATAAACCCCAAAGGCACCCACTGACCTACTTCCTTCAGCTGTGCTCACCTGCCAACAATCACCACATGGTTCAGTAGTCCTTTCAAAATGCTAACCCATCAAATTGACTTAATAGGATACAGCTCTCATAATCTAACCAGTTCACCTGTGAACCTTCCTGCGTTGTCTCACATGAACTTTTGGATAATTTATCTTATCCAAATGATAACAATAAAGTACCAGTCAGCCTTAAAGAAGAATGAAATTCTGTCATGTGCAACAAATAAATAAATAAATAAATGAAACCGGAGGCCACGTGTTAAAGCTCTATAAACCAGGCAAAGAAAGACAGATATCACATATTCTTTTCAAACGTGGAAACCAAGTATATAATGAAAATGAAAAACTCACCCCAAAAGTAGAACAGTGATCCCTAGGGACTGGAAAGCATGTTGGGGAGTGCAGGGAAAACAGAAATGAGCATGGATGGATTGATAGGATCAGTGCATTTTGTATGCACACACAGAAATTTCACAGTGAATTCCATTAGTACACATGAATCAACTGTGTTAAAAAATCATTTTTTAAAAAATACATGAAGGGATATGCTGCTCATCTTGAAAGTGTTCAAGAAGAATCTATGAGGATTAATTAACAAGGATCACAAATAGGCCTCAAAGGTTGCACACTCAACAAGCACTTATGAAGCACCAACTCCGGGAACAATACTTAGAACTGTGAAAAAAGGACAGTAGACAGGCCTGCCTGCGAAAGCTTACAGTCTAATACTTGCAATCAATGTGATAGGTCCAGGATGTCACATAAATGTAAAATGACCATAGAAGGAAGACATAATTCCACCCAAGGACAAGGGAGGTCACACAGGCCTTAGAAAGCTGGTGACTTTAACCTGGATCTTAAAGATGCATTGTTTTTTCCCCATGGAAAAGGGGGGTCAAGTTATTCCAGGCATATCCTCAGGGATTAATGATGGCCATCCATGGAAAAGGATTAATGTGGACAAGGGAAATTAAGATTTCCTGCTGCCTTTAAAACCTCTCTTCACCTACAAGTCCCACCTTCACTGGCAGAAGGAAGGAAGAACCCCTAAGACTTACAGTGCCCCAGGGTTGCTCCATCTCTCTGCTAGAGCTCCTGCCTACATTACTGCAACTGATCCTCAAGGAAAGGTGCATGCATACGGTGAAAATTTAGTGCACATTCTTAACTCCAAAGCCAAGAGGGATCAGTCTTATGATATTCTCTTAATTGTATATAATGATAAGGGACAGTGGAGTAACATGGAGATTCTTTTTTTTTTATTGTAAACAAATGGGATACATGTTGTTTCTCTGTTTGTACATGGAGTAAAGGCATACCATTTGTGTAATCATAAATTTACATAGGGCAATGTTGTTTGATTCATTGTTATTTTTTCCCTTCCCCCCACCCCTCCCCACCCCTCTTTTCCCTCTATACAGTCCTTCCTCCCTCCCTCCATTCTTGTCCCCCTCCCTAACCCTAACTCTAACCCTAACCCTAACCCCTCCCACCCCCCATTATGTGTCATCATCCACTTATCAGCAAGATCATTCGTCCTTTGGTTTTTTGAGATTGGCTTATCTCACTTAGCATGATATTCTCTAATTTCATCCATTTGCCTGCAAATGCCATAATTTTATCATTCTTTATGACTGAGTAATATTCCATTGTATATATATACCACAGTTTCTTTTTCCATTCATCAATTGAAGGGCATCTAGGTTGGTTCCACAATCTGGCTATTGTGAATTGAGCAGCTATGAACATTGATGTGGCTGTATCTCTGTAGTATGCTGATTTTAAGTCCTTTGGTATAGGCCAAGGAGTGGGATTGCTGGGTCAAATGGTGGTTCCATTCCAAGTTTTCTAAGGAATCGACATGGAGATTCTGAGAAGAGAAATAACAACATAGACCCAGACTGTCTCACCTCCCTTCACCAAGAAATGGACACAAAAAGAATGGTATTGGCACAGTCACTTACAATAAGGGACAGAGGTGTGAGTTATTAACCTGCATGGACATCCTTCCCTCCTACCTGTCATTCTTCAAGTTAGGGCAATAAGTATTTTATGACATTCTATATTTTTCCATCTGGATGAGACTAAAAATGATGTTCTTGTGAAAATGTTTGACTTCATATTTTCCTAGTGATAGGTATAATCTATGTCACTTTGATATTATATTTCTTTACCAACGTTGGACACCATGAGAAGGCTAATGACTATCTTTTGTGCCAACGAGATCCTGGACTGATTGCTCTGGGGACTTTTCTGGTGACCTTGATCAGATGGTCTATGGAACCAGATTCTAAGAGCCAATCAGACAAATAGAAACACTCAGAAGTATAGTTTTCAAAGTCATATTCTTCCACATTAGAAAATAAAAAGTGGTAACCTTATACCCAAATAAACCAGGATAATTCCTCTGGTTGTTTCAGTTTTCTAATGAAGTATAAGTAACTATCACATAGAAGATTATATAAACAGGAAAGAATAAAGGAAGAAGAAGTAATTTTAACCTATAAAGCATTTCCACAGACGTGCTATTGGACAGGAGGGAGAACTCATAATGTTTAAAAACACAGTAAGATAACTATGAGTAACAGCAATTTAGTATTTTAAATTACTTAGTAGAAAAGATGTTGAATTTTCCCAATGCAAAGAGGTTCTAAGTGTATTAGGTGATGGACATGCCAATTATCCTGATCATATCATTACACCATGTATACATGTGTTGAAATCTCACATTGTAGCCCCAAATTATGTACAATACCTAGGTGTCAGTGAAATTAAAAATGTGGTTTTTAAATGTATTCTTGTGGTTGCGCTTGATTTGAGCCTTCATATTACCCAAAACCAAGATATCATGGGAAACCATGGAGTCAATAAAATTTCATATGATTCAATGAGAAAATCTGACCTTTGTCCTTGGATTCTAGGGAGCCTTTGGGTTAAGAAAATTCACTGCCGCAGCCCTGTGAGGTCTTTATATTGGTTTCAACCACTATTAAATGTCTAACAAAAATTCAACAACAAAGTGCTTTTTTAACCCTATTCCCATCTTTCAGTTTTCTCTATTCACTCCATCCCCAAGTTCCTTCTGCCCCACAGCTTCCTCATGGCGATTTTCACCTCTGCATTTCTGAGTGTGTAGATGATGGGGTTCAGCATGGGCGTGATGACCGTGTAGAACACAGCCACCAGCTTGTCCACAGTGAAGGTGGACGAGGGCCGCATATAAAGGAAGATGGCGGGTCCAAAAAACAAGATGACCACCTGTGATGTGAGAGGCACAGGTGGAGAGGGCTTTGTGCCTCCCCTCTGCAGAGCGGTTCCTCAGGCTGAACAGGATGAAAATATAAGATGACACCAAGATGAGGAAAGAACACAGGGCTATTAATCCACTATTGGCCAATACAGTCACCCCCTCCACAAAGGTGTCAGAGCAGGCCAGCTTGAATAAAGGCTGAAGGTCACAAAAATAATGGTCAATCACATTGGGACCACAGAAGGGCAGAGGGATGGTGATGAGAACCTGAATTATGGAGTGAATGAAGCCCCCCAGCCAGGAACCAGCCACCAGCATGTGACACACTTGACGACTCATGATGTTCATGTAATGAAGAGGCTTGCAGATGGCCACATAGCGGTCATAGGCCATCACTACAAGCAGGAGGATCTCAGTGACCCCAAAAAAGTGGAAGAAGAAGATCTGGGTCAAACAGCTCTTCAGGGAGATGGTTTTAACCTTGGCAAGTAAGTCAGTGATGAATTTAGGGACCACAGTAGAGGAGTAACAGATCTCCACCAGAGACAGGTAGCCAAGGAAGAAGTACATGGGGGAGCGCAGACTCTTACTGACACTGACAGTCACAATGATGAGGCCATTGCCCAGGATGGTGGCCAGGTACACAGGGAGAAACAGCACAAAGCATGCTCTCTGCACCTCTGGATCCTGGAAGAGGCCAGTGATAATTAACTCAGTCACGTTATTTGTACTGGCCATAAATTCAATTCAGGTGTACTGGACACAAGTTAACAGGAGACCTACAATAAAGCAAACAATGATTGTAATGTAAATCCACCTCATTTAAACCACTTTGGAGAGCTAAAATAGCTAAATGCAAGCATTTTTTGATCCAATAGGCACATATTAACAATCTAAAATTTTTATATTGTTTTAATATATTTAATTTTTTTGTATGAAAAGGAAAGTTCAGAGACATGGTTAGTTACCCAAGATCACAAAGAAACTTGTGAATTCTGAGACTCAAACCCAGTCTTTCTGACTTTCAGTCCAGGAATCTTTCTCAATCACCACAAGATATTCCAAATTTTAGAGCTGCTCAAATAAGTAGCCTATATTTGTATTATTATCTGCATTGCATTTTGATATCTCTTCCTCTTGAAGAATTCCTTTACTTAGATCTGCTTCTGTATTCCTCGTTTCCCTTCTCTATGCCTCAAGGAATAACTTAGTCATTTTCCGTACTTATCCCTGAATACCACAGACTGGGAAATTCATGGAGAATAGAGGCTAATTACCCACAAATTCTGTAGACTGGGAAATCCAAAATTATGGCCAGGCCTCTGGCCTCTCCTATGGGTCATGGCCTAGTGGAGGGTATTACAAGGTGAGCAGAGCAAGCACACCAGGGACTCCCATTTACAGCAGTTCCTGACCCTCAATAATCCATTAACCCATTAACACATAAATGGATTAAGCCATTCATGAAGGAAAAGCCCTTAGGCCTCAATAACATCCAAAAGTCTCACCTCCAAACACCCTCAAAATATGACTTTGAGGATTAAATTTGTAGCTCATAATTTCCAAAGGAACCAGATAACAATAGCAGGGAATTTTCTCACTTATAATCTCCTTTCCAAAAGGCCCTCTGTGTCATCTTCTTTCCACCCACTATTATTTTCACCAAACTTCTAAGAGATGCTGATCATAAAGTTCTTGTCCTCATACAGCAAGTTATGACTGACCAGGTATGTATAATGGTTCCAAATTGGTAGTCAGCAGTAAAGAATTTGATAGCAAGAGTGGGGATTTCTTTCTAAGCTACTCTCTAGAGCAAAAATTGAGAACCTCCTTCATATCTGAACACCCACCAGATTACAAAACAGTAACACAGATCACAAAAAATACTTCAGGCCAACAATATGTTATTCAAAACAACATCCTCTACATGATGAAGGTACCCCAGTTGAAATTTTTTGAACACATAAGATCCATGTGAAATAAGGAAGAAAAAGTATAAATACTTTCATTCCCTAATATAAAAATTATTCCTATTGTTTCCTCCTTTTATCTGATTCCATAGTGAAGTTTTCCAAAATACAATGAGAAGATCTGAAAATGCTCCCCAGACAGCAAGGAACAGAATCAATACAGAAAACAAAAGTCAGGATGTGGCAGTGTGTGTCACAGTCCTCGGGCAAAGACACACGCTGAGGTCTAGAACTCAGTAAAGTCCTTGGACCTAGGGAGCCGAGAAACAAGTGTTCTGGAGCCAGAGAATTCATAGAGAGACCACAGCATTCCAGAGATTCAGAGAGAATCCTTGGTCCTTGACTTTGTAATCCATAATTCAGTCCATCGTGCACTTAGGTAACAGGGAAAGCTTCTCATTCATTTAACATTTAGGAGTAAAAAAAAAAAATTAATATTACTAAATAACAAAAAGCAGAAATGGTGAATATGATCATAGTTTGGAGGTAGTAAAGCCTTCAGAACGCTGGCATGGATATTAGAATTGGACTACACAAAGTGAAAATTTTGAACAAAAACAACAAAAAAATTAAACAATCATTACTCAAATTTTATAATGAGAAAAGAAATGTATATGAAAAGACTCAATGACCCCAATATTTAAAAATCTCATAAATAAACAGGAAATACATATATGCCTCTCAATAGAATATGAAAAAAGTCATAAACAGGCAATACACAAAGGCGAAAGAAAAAAGATCAATATACATATGAAAGAACATGAGTGTAACTAATAAATCAAATAAAGGTCCATAAGTCATAAGAAATACTCTTTGTAAATATAAGTAAAGAACTGGTTCTTGGAGAGTCAGTGGAGGTGAGAAAGCAAGGGTTAGGGCTCAACTGGTATTCCGGTGTGGAAGGGAAGATGGGTTCAGGCATCCAGAGGAGGAAACAGATGGTGCATATCCAGTGCACACGCCCTTCCTACCTCCAGTCATACGCTCCAGGAGGTACTGGGTAAGTACACAAGAGTCCGAGGCAGTAATGCATTGGGACCAACTGAGACAGACTGGATGGATCTTTTTCCTAACTCCCCATGGAGTGGTGTCTCCTTAGCACTCTGAAATCAGCTGAGTTGGGAATATTTATTTGCACATTGGAAATCAGCAAACACCAAATAAAAAGCTATTTCTTAAGGAGAACAAGTTGGTAAACATTTATCAGCAGTCCGCCTGATAGAAGCTAACTGGGGAGCATTTCTTCCCATTCTGACGTCTCCTTCCATGTGGAGGATGCTACAGAAATATCATTCCCAGCACCCTGCCTTGCGGGATGTGGCAGGAGGCATTAGGCACACACAGGCGTCCCTTCCCCTCTCTTCCTACTCTTGGACGAAATGTGCAGAGACACACTTTCTGCTCTGCCTTAGGGGGATCCTCCATCTCTGTGGGGTACGAGGTCCTTTGGGTGGGTCTGAGTCTCCCATGACCGTGTGTGTATGTGTGTCACTAATTCTGGAGTGAGTATTACAGAAGTCACTTGTAACAGATATATTCCACCATCTCCATTATTATCTTTACCAGTAACAAAAGCAACATTTTCTTCCCAATCAAATGACTTATTTCTGAATTAGTTCAACATCGATGTGGAGAAGAAATTAATGAAACTTCTCAAATACATCGAACTGATATTATCAGCTGCCAGGTGGTTCAGACTTATAGTTTTGATGTCACATCTGAGTCATGCCTGTGCCTCATTTCCCACATCCCGTCATCACATCCCATTAATTGCACTTGGACACCAGATCCCTGTGTGTCCTGTTCTCCCTGTTCTAGCTGCCAGGCCCTGCTCACCCTGCAGGCTTGTGCCTGAATTACCAAAGTCTCTTAGTCTCCAGGTGGACCTGCTTCTTCCACCCTGTATCTGCAGTCAGAAAATTGCTTCTTTCCTCAGATTACTCTACTGCTTAGGAATAGCCAGGACCACCCTGAGTTCCTCTAACTTGCTATCAGCCTGAGCTACCTCAAGAATCTACCTTCTTACCCATGAAATTTCAACTCCCTTTCAACTCCTTATGGGCAGTGGAGGAAAAAAAAATCAGGGTCCTTTCTTCATCTCACAAGTCTTCCCAGTTCATCTGCACCAGAAATGCCCTCTCTCTGTCCCTCTCTCTATTTCAAGCCCAATTCCAGTCCAATATGTCCAATAAAGCTTCCCTTAATTAATCCATCCCATACATATCTTCTCTGAGAACTGGAAAATACTTATAGTACTTATAGATACTTATACTTTTACATACTTATAGATACTTATACTTTTAAGACATTTTTCTTAAAAACAAATCTGATTATGTTTCTTCTCTTCACACAGCCCTCCTGCACTCCCTATTGCCCACAGCATAAATTCTAATTTGCTTAGCATGGAATTCAAGGTCCTCCTGGAACTGACCATGGTCTACCTTGCACTCTTATTGTTCCTCCCCAAATGAACACTACTTAGGAATTTCCTCTTCTCTTTCTAGTGTTCCTTCTTTCTGGATTACAGGAAGAAACTCACCACTACAGGAATGAAGTTCTCTTGTTTTTGTGTTGCTATGAAACATTATCATGTTTCTTTCATAGCAATTAACAGATTATTTGTGATTATAGCTTCTGTGTCTCTATCTCCTACTAATATGTCATTCTAGTATTCAGAATTATGTTTAAAGTTTTCCTTAAATTTTTTAGTATTTGCATTTTGCAGAATTAGTAAGAGCTACCATTTCAACAGTACTTTATGCCACACAATTTATAAGTGCTTTATATACATTAATTCATTCAGTTTTCACAGTAAATCTATGATGTTGGTCTACTTATTATCACCCCTTTCTTAACTTCAAGGAAGTAGATACACAGAGAAGTGAATTAACTTGCCTAGAGTTACTTAGCAGTGGAGCCAGGCTTCCCAACCCCGGATCCTGTGCTCCTTACCCAACACCATATACCACTGGCAGGTATGTGATGTAATCATAACACATAGTCAAGAGTGAAGATTAAATATGGACCTCTGTTAGAAGTAAAGGTGTATTTATCAGCATACACAAATATACCTTTTGTCTGAGTTTGAACTCCTTCCATTTTGGACCCATTTGAGGCACAAAGGTAAATATACTAAAACTCTCTGAGACATTACTCAGAGATTAGAGGAGACTCATGTAAGGCCAGTGTTTCCAGGCTTGTTCCACAGAGGAGAAATACCTGAACGCCCTCCTCTTGGAAAACCACCTGTCCTTTGCTGTCATCTTCAGCTTGGGGTTTTCTTCTTTGTGTTGTTTTGTTTTTGTGTTTATTCCTCTCTCCTAACTCCATGCACACTTTGCCAGCATCTTTCCCAATTAGCTGATGAGAAACACCTCCCTTTCCTCCACAATACTGCCTCACTTAGAAGCTTAGAAAGCAAAGGTAATCAGCGCACTCCAGCACAAACCAGCAGTTGAGCACGTAGGCTGTACCTCAAGTAATCTGCTGGTCTTTGGGCTGCAACATGATGATAGAATACAAAGAATGGCAACAGAAAAGAATAACAAAGAGCTTGTGAAGTTCCCGGCCTCAAGGTGAAGTCATGGACCCTCTACCCCAGTGACAGCCTCCCACTTGGTGACTCCCAAATGGTACTTCACAGAACCCCAAAATTGTAAAGCACTTTAAAATTCGTTAAATTATATGCTTTGTATATTTTACCATAATAAATATTATCAATTTAGTTCATCCTTCCCCAAAATATCGACTAACCTAACCACCTCATTTTACAAATGAACACTTATGGCTCTAAGAAACAAAGTTGACCAATATCCTGTAGCTACGTAAAAACTGTGCCCCTACCTTCAGGTCAGTGGAGCTGGTGTGCCTTGGTTCTGCCTCACAACAAGGAATTGGACAGTGGATTTCAAATACACTCAAGGGTCTCCAAGCCCGTATGAAGTCAGCCACTCCGCTGAAATAGACCATTGCTTGGGGACTATTCTGATTTGGAAAAACTGGGATGGGAAGGAGCATTGGATCCCTTCCTGAAAACTCTGGTCCTTGAGCAGATCATTATGCTAATATTACCACCCAGCAGATTTCTCACCGAAGCCCCTGTGGTGAACAAAGTCAGGTCACGCTCAGCTAAGCCACTGCAAGAGTGGTGCTAAAAAGAATGCAGAGAGGGGTCAGGGCACGGTGGCACACGCCTGTAATCCCAGCTGCTCGGGAGGCTGAGGCAGGAGGATCTCAAGTTCAAAGTCTGCCTCAGCAAAAGCTAAGCAACTCAGTGAGACCCTGTCTCTAAATAAAATAGAAAATAGGGCTGGCGATGTGGCTCAGTGGTCGAGTGTTCAATCCCCGGTACCTCCCCAAAAATGTAGAAATATTACCTAATTCCTTCCCTTCATACATGGGATGGCAAAGACTGAGAGGGTAAGTAGCTTCTGAAAACCACAGTCTAGTTATTTCCCAGGTTACTAACTCAGAAATCAGTGCTCTTTTAACAATATTAGTCTGTCTTCTGAAGGCACTAGGAGGTGGTGCTGCAAATCAAGGATAGGATTCATCCCCAAGGACGGGCCACCAATAGTCCTGGGAGTTTTGACGAAACACAGTAGATGATGCCTAAGATAAATTACGAAGAAAGGAAGATTCAGGGGATCTGTACCAGGTTTAATATTTACATTTACAAATTTTAAGGAATAAACAAAAGACATAGGAAGAGCAAATCAGAGATTATAAGATCCCGAATTGATGTAGAACTCCTACCCACCCACTCAGAGTCCAAGGATTGTGTTTACATGTGAGATCTTTAAAATATTTATAATTAAGGCAAACACTATCATCAAGGGAACAACTTCCCTATGGAATTTCTTTAGTCTAGAGTAGAACTTTGCCAAATGCACTATGACTTGAGGAGAGTTTCAAAATCTACTTCATTCACTATAATGACATGTCCATAAGGGTTTGTTCCCAATAATGAAGACATAAAAGAGGAAAGTTATTAGTAAAACACAAAGAGAGATTTTGGCCCAGACGTGCTCTCTGAAAATAAATATAATAGTAAATAAAGAAAAGGAAGACCCCAGCTCTGGCTCGGCAGCCGGTAACTGTCCCCCGATAGCCAGGCCATTTCGCACATCCCTCGCTCCTCACACTGCTCTGCTTCCTGTTCCATACACGATGGCAGAATTGGTCCAGATTATCTTCGCTGTGCCTTCTGGTTCTCGCTTTTATGTATTCAGGTGTCATACTCTTGTCTAAAATCATGTAGTCTCTCCTCGCCTCTGTCTTTCTGGTCAGTGGTCACAATCATGGAATACTGAGAGAATCTCCCCTGACAGAGATGAATCTTGTCCATTCCCTCCCTCACTCTCTCACTCATCGAACACTATTGAGTCCATGAAGCCAGAAGCACTGCTCCACGTACTCAGGAGCTGGCCATGAAAATCAAGCCTCTAGGCAGGATCCTGGAGGTTACCACCTTCCCATCCCCTCCAGGACAGAAAGGAGAGAAGAGACAACAAACATAAAACTGGATATGCCACTCAGATAGAACAAGACCTGTAAAAAAATTAAACACATGAAATATGACAGGAAGTGCTGGAGGGTATTATATTATATAAGTTAGTAAGGAGAGCCCTCTGATGCCAGAACTCTGCCTGCTGTCTTGAATGGAATGAGGGGAGATAGATATAGGTAAGGATATAGATATAGATACAGATATGATATGGATATAGATATAGTTATAGATATAAATAAGGATATGGATATAGATATGGATAGGGATATAGATGTAGATACGGATATGGATATGAATATAGATATAGATATGGGTATGGATATAGATATGGATATGGTTATAGACACAGATATAGATATAGTTGTAGATACAGATATGGATATAGATAGAGATATGGATATGGATATGGATATATATACAGATATGGATATGGATATAGATACAGATATGGATATGGATATAGATACAGATATGGATATAGATATAGATATATAGGGATAGGATATAGATATGGATGTGGATATAGATATGGATATTAATATAGATATAGTTATAGATATAGATAGAGTTATAGATATAAATATAATAATAGATATAGTTATAGATATATATGGATATGGATATAGATATACATACAGATATATTCCATATATATATGAAACCAGTTAAGAGACATCACAGTACTCAAGTAAGGAAATGACTGTAACCTGGATAAGAATGGTAACAATGGAGATTTTAGAAAATGATTAGATACTGTGCATATTTGAAGGCAGAACTAGCAAGCTTTGCTCATGATTTGAATAAGAGGATAGAGAGAATAAGAAAACTTAAGGATACTTCTTAAGTATTAGACTTGATCAGTCAGCCCAGAGTTGTTATTGCCTGAGGTGGGAATGACTGGGGGAAGGTAAGGGAGCAAGAAACAGCAGAAGTTCCATTTGGCTCAACTCAAGGTGGATCAAGGACCCAGGTATCAGACCAGAAGCCCCACACCCATTGGAAGAAAATGTAAGCTCAATACTCCAACATGTCAGTTTAGGAACCAACTTCCTCAACAAAACTCCTAAAGCGCAAAAAATGAAACCAAAAATGAATAAAAGGGATGGATTCAAACTAAAAATCTTCTTTGCAGCAAAGGAAACCATCAAGAGTATGAAAAGAGAGCCTATAGAATGGGAGAAAATCTTTACCACACGCACCTCAGACAGAGCACTAATCTCCAGAATATATAAAGAACTCAAAAAAATTAACACAAAAAAATAATAATAAATGGGCTAACAAACTGAACACACAGAAGAAGAAATACAATTGATCAACAAAAGTATGAAAAAAAGTTCAACATCTCTAGAAATTAGAAAAATACAAATTAAAATGACACTGAGATCTCTCTCCTGTCAGAATAGCAATTATCAAGAATACAAGTAACAATAAATGTTGTTGTGAATGTGGGGGAAAGGGTACACTGATACATCGCTAGTGGGACTGCAAATGGGTACATCCACTCTGGAAAGCAGTATGGAGATTCCTCAGAATCTAGTAATAGAACCACCACATGATCCAGCTATTCCACTCCTCAGTATATATCCAAAGGAGCTAAAATCAGCACACCACAGTGACACAGCCACATCAATATTTACAGCAGCACAATTCACAATAGCTAAGTTATGGAACCAAATTAGATGCCCATCAACAGATGAATGGCTGAAGAAAATGTAGTATATATACACAATGGAATATTACTCAACCATAAAGAAGAATGACTTTATGACATTTGATAGTAAATGGATGGATCTGGAGACTATTATTCTAAGTGAAATAAGCCAATCCCAAAAAACCAAAGGTTAAATGTTCTTTCTGATATGTGGATGCCAATCCACAAAAAAGGCAAGCAGGAAGAGAAAGAGTAGACATTCATTGGATTAGACTAAGGAAAATGAACAGAAAGGAGAGGGGATAGGAATAGAAAAGACAGTGGAATTAATCTGACATAACTTTCCTATATAAAAATACACCACAGTGAATCTCAACATTGTGTACATCCACAAGGCTGGGATCCTAATTAGAATAAGGTAAGTTTTGTAAAAATAGATTCTGTCATCATGTAAAACTAAAAAGAACAAATTTAAAAGTTCAGTTTTGGTCTGGTGATTGAAGTTGCATGTAAAAATTCCCAGATTATATGTGTGAGTTAAAAGAGTAAGAGCCTGATAAGTAGCACTCAGCTCTACAGCCATCAGGGTCCTACGACAGGAGCAGTCTGACCCTGAGTGACAACCACAAGTTTGAAGCAGAGATCAACACTTGAAAACATATAGATTTCTGATGTCCAGTTTTGTAGCCACTAATCATACATAGCTATTCAAATTTTAATCTAATTAAAATTCATCAAGTAAAATTTTCATTTCTCAGTGACACTAGACATTTCTTTTTTAATATATTTTTATTCATTCTAATTAGTTGTATATGACAGTAGAATGCATTTTGACACATCATAAATAAATGGAGTATAACTTCTCATTTTCCTGGTGGTACATGATGTAAATTACACTGGTCATGTAAACATATATACACATAGGGAAATAATTTCCAATTCATTCTACTATAATTCCTACTCCCATTTCCCTCCCCATTTCACTCTCCTCTGTCTAGTCCAAAATACCTCTATTCTCCCCCAACCCTTATTGTGAATTAGCATCCACATATCAAACATTCAGTCTTTGGGTCTTTGAGATTGATTTATTTCACTTAGCATAATATTCTTCAGTTCCATCCATTTACCGGCAAATGCCATAATTTCATTCTTCTTTAAGGCTAGTATTCCATTTTGTATATATACCACAGTTTCTTTGTCCATTCATCTGTTGAAGGGCATCTAGGTTGGTTAGTTTAGCTATTGTGAATTGAGCTTCCATAAATATTGATGTGGCCATGTCACTGTAGCATGATTTTAAGTCCTTTGGGTATAAATCTAGGAGTGGGATGAGTGGATCAAATGGTGGTTCCATCTCAAGTTTTCTGAGAAATCCCCATACTACTTTCCAGAGTGGTTGCACCCATTTGCAGTCCCACCAGCAATGCATGAGGGTACAGTTTTCCCCACATCTTCACCAACACTTATTGTTGCTTGTATTCTTGATGATTGCCATTCTGATCAGAGTAAGATAGAATCTCAATGCAATTTTGATTTGCATTTCTCTAATTGCTAGAGATGATGAACCATTTTTCCTACATTTATTGATTGATCATATTTCTTCTTTGAGAAGTGTCTGTTTAGTTCCTTTGCCCATTTATTGATTGGGTTATTTGGGTTTTTGGTGTTTTTTGCATTCTTCATATATCCTGGAGATTAATGCTCTACCTGAGGTGCATGTGGTAAAAATTTTCTCCCATTCTGTAGCTCTCTCTTCATGTTATTGATTGCTTCCTTTGCTGAGAAAAAGCTTTTTCGTTTGATTCCATCCCATTTATTGAGTCTTGATTTTACTTCTCGTGCTTTAGGAGTCTTGTTAAGGAAGTTAGTTCCTAAGTTGATGTCATGGAGATTGGGACCTAATTTTCCTTCTATTTAGACGCAGGGTCTCTTTTCTAGTGTCTAAGTCTTTGATCCACTTTGAGTTGATTTTTGTGCAGGGTGAGAGATAAAGGTTTAATTTCATTTTGCTACCTATGAATTTCCAGTTTTCCCTGCATCATTTGTTGAAGAGGCTATCTTTTCTCCAATGTACTTTGTTGGTGCCTTTGTCTTATATGAGATAACTGTATTTATGTGGGTTTGTCTCTGTGTATTTTATTCTGTACCATTGGTCTCCATATCTGTTTTGGTGCTGTTTTTGTTACTATGGCTCTGTACTATATAGTTTAGGGTCTGGTATTGTGGTGCCTCCTGCTTCAGCCTTCTTGTTGAGGCTTACCTTGGCTATTCTGGGTCTCTTATTTCCCAGATGAATTTGGGAAATCGCTTTTGGTAGTATGGCCATTTTGACAATGTTAATTCTGCCTCTCCAGAAGCATGGGAAATCTTTCCATCTTCTAAGTTCTTCAATTTCTTTCTTTAGTGTTCTGTAGTTTTAACTGTAGAGGTCTTCCACTTCTTTTGTTAGATTGATTCCCAAATATTTTTTAAGCTATTGTGAATGGGGTAGTTTTCCTAATTTCTCTTTCAGTGGATTCATCACTGATATATAAGAATGTGTTTGATGTATGAGCATTAATTTTATATCCTGCTACTTTACTGAATTTATTTATTAGTTCCTAAATGCTTCTGGTGGAATTTTTTGATCTTCTAAATATAAGTCATGTCATCAGCAAATAGTGATAGTGTGAGTTCTTCTTTTCCTATTCATATCCCTTTAATTTCTTTCTTCAATCTAATTGCTCTGGCTACACTGGACATAGGGCTTGATAGCCACATGACTCCAGCTACCATGTATTAGTACAGCTAAAGAACATTTCCTTCTTCAAAAAAATGTCTATTGGCAACATTGACCTAGACCACAGCAGATTTGGAAAGCAGAATTTTTACCTGTAATATAAGCTCCATGAAGGGACCCTCTCTGTCTCGTGTACCACTGTGACCCTAGCACTTAGACAGAGACTGGTACGTAGTATATGTTCAATTGGTCATGTTGAATACCTTATTTAAAAGAACCTTACAGTCCTGAAAGGGGAGATTAATTGACTAAATTATGTTATTAGACATTGCAATAGTGATACCAGTCTTGAAAATCAGGATCAGGTCCTTGTTTCCCAGTGTTGATGAGTAAATACCTGAGAAACACTGAGACAAGTGCAGAAAAAAGAAGTTTTATTTAAAGGATAGAACAGAAACAGACATTTGCAGGGGGAGGGGGGTGCTCAGAACTGGTATCTGTCGGAGGGGGTGTGTTTGCCCTTTTATAGATTTTAGGCTTCCTTTCTTCTAATGCCCCACCTCCTCTTGTCTACGTGACCAAAAGTTGCCATACCTGCTGGAGAAGAAGGAAAGGAGTCGCCTAGGGGACAATTATTACCAACTCCTTGTTGGGTGGAGCAATTCCCTGGAGGTGTAGGTACCTTGGTGACAGGTTTTGAGGAGGGGAAAGTGCTCTGGAGGTATTTGCATTATATTTCCTTTTGGATTAGCCCCCATCTTCCCAACCCAATCATTCATTATCTGTCCTTTACCCAGGTCTCAATAATACCAAGGCATTACAAATTATGTTTATGAGAAACTTTTCAGTAGATGGTTAATCGTGAAAACTCCTTAAGACTACATACCAACCCTTACATCTCTTCTTCCATACCTCTTTAAGAATAGAGGGGCTGGGATTATGGCTCAATGGTAGAGCACTTGCCTAGCATGTATGAGGCACTGTGTTCAATTTTCAGCACCACATACAAATAAATGAATAAAATAAAGGTCTATCAACATCTAAAAAAAATATTAAAAAAAAAAAGACTAGAGAAGAAATCCAGCAGAGCACAATGGTGCACACTTGTAATACCAGTGACTTGGGAGGCTGAGACAGGAGGATTGCAAGTTCCAGACCAACCAGAGCAATTTAGCAAGGTCCTAAGAAACTTTGTGAGATCCTGTTTCAAATAAGTAGAAGGGCTAGGGATGTGGCTCAGTGGCAAAGCACTCCTGGGTTCAATACCCAGTACCAAAAAGAACAAGAATAGAGGAGAGATCCAACTTTTAGCTGAACACAACTGCACATAGAATCAAATATTAAACATTCCAACCAGGCTTGCAATTACAGTGGCCACATGGCTGACTGTTATCAAATAAGATGAAAGCTGAAGTTCTGTGTAGCACCTTTGGAGAATCTCCTAAGAGCAGAAGTGCTCAGTTTTCCTCCTCCGTTCTTTCTTCCTGCCTTCTGCAATATAAACAAACTGTTAAAACTGTGTGGTCCCCTGTGGCATAAGCTAACACAAACCTGTTGAAATTAGATGAAATTAAAATGCAGTTCCTCAGTCTCACCTGGCAGGTGCTCACTAGCTACTCCCATGTTGGATGGCACAGCAGAGAATATTTCCAACTGTGCTGTGCTTTCTACCTCTGTGCCTGGCAATTTCACCCATTACTTGCTCATTTTTCAGTTACATGTAATCCAAGCTATATCTAAAAGGATACAAGTAATTAATGGGAAAAGAACACAAAACTTACATGCAGAGTAGTTTGCTACACTCTATTTTTCTGTAAAGGATTCTTTTATATTAATTTCCAAAGAACAATAGGGTGAAAAAAATCAATAATTGAAGATGTTCAAATTCTAAATGACATAGATTATCAATACTTTAGTAACTTAGGAAGACGCTTGTTTGTCTTTTTTTCCCTTTTATTAGTGTATTATAATTAAACATAACAGTTGGGTTAATGTTGACAAAATTATACATGCTCGGAATTTGATTTACTCATTTCACTCCCTGGTGCGCCTGACCCTTTTTCCTCTTCTCCTCCCGCTCCCTAGTCTCCTTCTTCTACTCTCCTGAGTTTCCTTTCACTCACTCATTTATGTATTTATTTTTGATTCGTATTTTGTAAATGCACATAGAAGTGGAATGCTCTGTGGCATATTTTTACATGCGTCTGATGAATTTTTGTCAAATTGATTCTGCATTTCCTCCCCTTTCCCATTCTTCATCCTTCCCTCTCAATCTCCTTCTGCTCCACTGATCTTCCTTATATCTTCATGAAATACGGAAGGGAGTCTCCAACCAAGGAGGTTGCACAGGCCTTAGAAAGCTGGTGACTTTAACCTAGGTCTTAAAGATGGATTGGGTTTTCCCCATGGAAAAGGGAGGTCAAGTCATTCCAGGCATATCCTCAGGGATTAATGATGGCCATCCATGGAAAAGGATTAATGTGGACAAGAGAAATTAAGGTTTCCTGCTGCCTTTAAAACCTCTCTTCACCTACAAGTCCCACCTGCACTGGCAGAAGGAAGGGAGAACCCCTAAGACTTACAGTGCCCCAGGGTTGCTCCATCTCTCTGCTAGAGCTCCTGCCTACATTACTGCAACTGATCCTCAAGGAAAGGTGCATGCATCCAGTGAAAATTCAGTGCACATCCTTAACTCCAAAGCCAAGAGGGATCAGTTTTATGATATTCTCTTAATTGTACATAATGGTAAGGGACAGTGGAGTGACATGGAGATTCTGAGAAGAGAAATAACAACATAGACCCAGACTGTCTCACCTCTCCTCGCCAAGAAATGGGCACAAAAAGAATGGTATTGGCATGGTCACTTACAATAAGAGACAGAGGTCTGGAGTACAAATATGTGTGGACATCATTACCCTCCCCATTCAATCTTCAAATGAGGGCAATCATCATTTTCTAATGTTCTATATTTTCCCATCTAGATGACACTACAATGATGGTCTTTTTGTGAAAACATTTTGATTTCATCTTTCCCTGGTAATAGGTAGGATTTATGCCATTTTGATATTATTTTATCAATGTTGGAAATTGTGACCAAAAGACCATCTTTTGTGCCAACATGTCACAAGAATTTAAATTGCTCCAGGGACTTTTTTAGTAACCATGATCAGATAGATTGTCTCTAGTAGTAGATACAGAGACAACCCAAAGAACAAAAAAGTTGAAAGACACACTTGTCCACACTGGAAGAGAAAATCAGATTGGTAACCTCATATCCAAATAGTCCCTGAAAATTCCTGTGGTTGGGCATTAATCCTCAAGGCTGAGCTATATCACCAGTTCTTTGAGACAGGGTCTGTCTAAGTTGCTGAGGGCCTCACTAAATTGCTAAGGAAGGCCTTGAACTTGCAATTCTCTTACCTCAACCTCCAGGGTTGATGATACAGGCATGTGCCACTATGCCCAGCTTGTTTCTTTTTTATTTTTAAATATAGGTGACTATCATACAGAAGACTAAATAGGGAAGAAAAGAAGGAAAGAAAGAGAGAGAGACAGAAATAGAGAGAAAGGAAGGAAAGAGGAAGGGACAAAGGGAGGGAGGGAGGGAAGGAAGGAAGGAAGAGGAGGAAGTGATTTTAATCTACAAAGTTTTAAAGTATTCTCCTCTATTGAGAGGTGTTATTGGGAGGAATAGCTCCTAATGTTTGAAAGCACAGTACGATAACTATGAATAACAACAATTAACTATTTCAATATAGCTAGTAGAAAGATGTTACTTTTTCCCAATACAGAAATGCTAAATGTCTGAGGTGATGGACATGCCAACTACCCTGATATGCTCTGGTCATTACACCACATGCATGTGTTGAAGCATCATACTGTACCCCACAATTGTGTAAAATAACTAGGTGTCAATGAAAAACAAAAATATGTTATTCTAAAAATGTTTTTTGCATTTCTATTTTGCCTTCAACTCATTCAAATCAATGATACTGTGGGAAAACAGTGAGACAATCAGATTCCATAAGATTCGGTGAGAAAATCTGACCTCTTTCTTTGGACGCCACACCAGGACACCTGGGAGTCCCTGGTTATAAGGAATACCACAGTAGCAGTAGCATTAGGTACATATGTTTGTTGCCTGCATTGTTGAATATCCACTGAAGACAAAATCCATTTCAAAATGTTCATACTACTTTGGTCCCTCAATTCTCCTTTCACTCCAACCTTGAGTTCCTTCTGCCCCACAGCTTCCTCATGGCAATTTTCACCTCTGCATTTCTGAGTGTGTAGATGATGGGGTTCAGCATGGGCGTGATGACCGTGTAGAACACAGCCACCAGTTTGTCCACAGTGAAGGAGGATGAGGGCCGCATATAAAGGAAGATGGCGGGTCCAAAAAACAAGATGACCACCGTGATGTGAGAGGCACAGGTGGAGAGGGCTTTGCGCCTCCCCTCTGCAGAGTGGTTCCTCAGGCTGGACAGGATGATGATGTAGGAGGACACCAAGATGATGAGGGATAAGACAGAGATTAATCCACTATTGGCCAACACAACAATCCCTTCCACAAAGGTGTCAGTGCAGGCCAGCTTGAATAAAGGCTGAAGGTCACAAAAATAGTGGTCAATCACATTGGGACCACAGAAGGGCAATGGAACCGTGACAAGAACCTGCATTATGGAGTGAATGAAGCCCCCCAGCCAGGAACCAACCACCAGCATGTGACACACTTGATGACTTATAATGTTCATGTAATGAAGAGGCTTGCAAATGGCCACATAGCGGTCATAGGCCATCACCACAAGCAGGAGGATCTCAGTAACCCCAAAGAAGTGGAAGAAGAAGATCTGGATCAAACAGCCCTTGAGGGAGATGGTTTTAACCTTGGCAAGTAAGTCAGTGATGAATTTAGGGACCACAGTAGAGGAGTAACAGATCTCCACCAGGGACAGGTAGCCAAGGAAGAAGTACATGGGGGAGCGCAGACTCTTACTGACACTGACCGTCACAATGATGAGGCCATTGCCCACCACAGTGGCCAGGTACACAGGGAGAAACAGCACAAAGCATGCTCTCTGCACCTCTGGATCCTGGAAAAGGCCAGTGATAATTAACTCAGTCACGTTATTTGTACTGGCCATGGAGATTCAGTTCAGTTTTGCTAGATGCCAGAAAGTGGGAGACCTGAAATAAAACAATGATTATAACATAAATCCACCTTATTTATACCACTATAGAGAGTGTAAATCACTTATTCACTTAGTGAATACCTACTAAATTATTGTTTAAAAAAAGCATTTTAACTCTCTAAATTATTTTAATTCACTTAATTTTACTATTAGAAACTTAAGACTCAGAAAATAGATATTTGCTCAAGATCACACAGAAAATTGTAACTCTGGGACTCAACAAGTCTTTCTGACTTTCAGTCCAGGAATCATTCTAAATAACCACAAGATATTCTGAATTTGAGAGCTATTCAGGTTAATAGCCTATATTTATATTATCTATACTGCATTTTGATCAGTCTTCCTCTTATAAAATATCCTGAACATACATCTGCTTCCATATTCCTTGTTCCTTCCTCAGTGCCTCAGGGAATAACAGCCATTTTCCATAATTATCCCTGAATACCACAGACTGGGAAAATTATAAAGAATAGTGGTTAATAGGAATTAGATCAGAAATGTGGCAATTGCTAGAATAAAAATGTAGGCCCATATTATATCTCATGATGTTAGAGTATATCAATAAGTACTGAATTCTCCTTCTTTTATTTCTTTGGACTCTTTCCATTATTTTTCATTGCAAACAGGTGCAACTTCTAGACGCTTTTCTATTCCTTTGTCATAAAATATTGAATCATTTTCTAAACTACATTTGTAATAATCTGAGCTTTCTTTTTTTACAAGTTTGAGTATTATTCATATATAGATAATGTTTATTATTTTTTTATTTTTTACAGACTGCATTTTGATTCATCATACACAAATGGGGTACATCATTTCGTTTCTATGGTTGTGCACATAACTGCATGTATAAGAGCTTAAAAAGAAGTATAAAATAGAGCAAATCATAGAAGAATACATGGAGTAAAATATTTTATATACAATTGAAGAACAGGCAAAATTCATCACTGTACTATTTGGGGATGGAAAATTATTTTAAAAACAGCAAGGAAATTATTAACACAAAGGTTAGAATAAGTCTCTTCAGAGAACTATAGAGAACAGAGTGGGCTTAGAAAAGGGTAAACAGGGCACTTCAACTGTATTGGTTTTCTTAAGAAAGGTTATCAGACAAAGCGTTTATGTAATGGAAGTTCTTATTGGCTAAATTATATTGTTAAATTGTATGCATATACAAATATGTAACAACAAATTCCACCATTATGCACAACTATAATGTACCAATAAAAATATGAAAAAAATGTAAGCCCAACACCCCAACATATTGGTAGAGGAATTGACTCCCTTTAACAAGACTCCTGAAGTGCAAGAAATAAAACCAAAAATCAATAGGCAGGATGGCACCAAATTAAAAAGCTTCTGCACAGCAAAGGAAACATTTAAGAGCATGAAGAGAGAGCCTACAGAATGGGAGAAGATCTTTGTCACCCCCTCCTTAGGGCACTAATATCCAGAATATATAAAGATCTCAAAAAGTTTAACCCTCCAAAAATAATAATAATAATCCAATCAATAATTGGGCAAAAAAAAATGGGCAAAAGAACTAAATAGACACTTCTCCAAAGAAAAAATACTAATGGTCAACAAAGACATGAAAAATGTTCAACATCTCTAGCAATTAGAGAAATGCAAATCAAAACTACGCTAAGCTAAGATTTCATCGCAGTATGGCAATGATCAAGAATACAAGCAACAATAAATGTTGGCAAAGATATATTGCTGGTGGGACTGCAAATTGGTGCAATCACTCTGGAAAGCAGTATGTAGATTCCTCAAAAATCTAGGACCAAACCGCCTTTTGGCCCAGCTATCCCATTCCTCAGTACATATCCAAAAGGACCTAAAATCAGCATACTAAATCAATGTTTATAGCAACATGATTCACAAGAGCCAAGCTATAGACTAATCTAGGTTCTCTTCAACAGATCAGTAGATAAAGAAAATGTGATATATATACACAACATAGTGTTACTTAGCCAGCAGAAAGGTGAATTTATGGCATTTACCAGTAAATGGATACAATTGGAGAACATCATGCTAAGTGAAATAAGCCAGTCCCCAAAAGTCAAAGGTCAAATGACATGTGGAAATATCAAATAGTCCAAAATAAGGGGGCAAAGGGGATTCCATCAAAATACAAAAAGGATCAGCAGAGTGCAGAAGACATGTTTGGGTAACCCTAAGATTGCGGCTGGCGTTGAGCCAAGAGGTGGTTAACACGGTGTGATCTACTTTTGCCTGATTAGTTAATGTCTCCTCTGCGCTAGTGGTCAACAGATATTCCTCATTCTTTCTTGATTGGTACAGAGGGGCGTGCTTCAATTGTGCTCAGCCTAAGCTGATTGGCTGCCTTAAGTATATAAGACACACACCTATAGGAAGCATGGTGGATAAGCAGCACCTCAGGTTGCAGATCGCAGAACACAGGATAAACCACACCTCTAGATCGCTGGGCAGAGGATAAGCAGCACCTCTGAATGATGGCAGAACGCAGAAGGCAGATGGCAGATCACAGAAGAAGCACCTCTGATAGCACGCACCTTTAGTTTGCAGGACTCTAAGAAGATATAGATCTCTGAAAGTGTAGCAAGTCTCTTTTCCTGATAAGCAAAGTCTCTCTTCCTCTAAGCTCTAAGCAAAGCCTATCTTCCTCTAAAAGCAAGTAAGCCTCTCTCTATATATACACTAATGAACAAGCAAGAAAGCAGCACACTAAAGAGAAAGATAATAGAAGTAGCTCAGTTTACAGTCTACCTCCGATAAATACCCGCGCAATTGTTGCTGCAGGCGGTAACAATATCCGCGCGACAGCAGAGTAGAGGAAGGAGATTGAAGGGGTGGGAAGAGGGACAGGATAAGGGAAGAACAGTAGAATGAATCTGACCTAACTTTCCTGTGCACATATATGAATATACCACAATTAATCTCACCATCACATATATCCACAAAACGCTAACTAAAAAAACTGTAAGTAAATAACAGAACTATCAGTGAAGTAGAGGAAAGGGAACAGGGGGAGGGACAGGGGAAGTACTGGGGACTGAATTAGAGCATATTATATTCCATGCTTTTAAAATTATGTCAAAATGAATCCTAATGTTATGTATAACAACAACAACAACAAAAAAAAACTTTTTTAAAAGAGTAGAGGTTAATTAGCTCACAATTCTGCAAGTTAGGAAGTCCAAAAGCATGGCCAGGCCTCTCTTCAGCACCTGGTGCTGGCCTTCCCCATGGGTCATGGCATAGCAGAGAGCATCATGTGGGAAGCAGAGCAAGTACACCAGGGACTCCCTTTTACAAGTGCCAGCCCTCAATAATCCATTAACACACGAATGGATTAAGACAATACTCCCAAAAGTTTTACCTCCAAATACCATCAAAATATGACTTTTGAGGATTAAGTTTGCAACACATCAACTCAGGGGACTCAGCTAAACCATAGCAGGGAATTTCTCACTAATAACCCTCCCTTTCCAAAAGGTGCTCTGTGCTGTCTTCTTTCCTCAGTCACACCAGTCCTCGATTCACTCTGGACAGAGTCCATTTCTAGTCTTGCAGTTTGAATGAATCTGTTTCTATGACAAATGCTCGAATACTCTGGAGAAAGATGAGTTTACTAGTTTTTCTCCATCCTTCCACTATTCTTTTCACACTTTCTACCATGCATACTATTGCAAATTACTGAGTTCAAAGAGCTTGACCCCTGAGAGCCTTATTATAGCTGGTCAGCAGCTTCTTATGGTTCCATTTTGGATGTCACCAGAAAAAAATAACAGGAGTGAGGATTTCTAATTTACTTCTCTGGAACAAATACATACTGGGAACCTCTTACATATCTAAACACCCAATAGATCACACAAAAGTAATGTGGATCGCAGTACACACATTAAGCTAACAATATCATGTTACTCAAAAACAATATCCTCTAGAAGAAGGTGTCCCTATTGAAATTTTTAACACATATGATTCAGGCAAAATAAGGAAGAGAAAATATAAATTTGCATTCCCTAATTTTTTAAAAAATTTATCCCTCTTATTTTCCCTTATATCTGATTTCATAGTGAATTTTTTTCCTGAATACACATTAGACATCTGAAAGCACACCCCAAACAACAAGGAACAGAATCACCACAGAACACAAAAGTCAAGATGCAACAGATGAAAACAAATCAGTGTGTGTCATAGTCCTCAGGTGAGGATGCATGCTGAGGTTCGGGATTCAGTAAAGTCCTTGAACCTCAAGGAACTGAGAAACAAGTGTTCTGGAGCCAGAGAATTCATAGAGAAAGAGATCTCAGCTTCTCAGAGACTCAAAGAAAACACTTCATCCTCAAATTTGTAGTCCATAATTCAATCCATTGTGCACTTGGGTGCCAAGAAAGCTTCTCATTCCTAAAATAAGGACTTCTGTTTTTCTGGTTTTGGTTGGGTTTGGTTGTTGTTGTTTTGTTTGTTTGTTTGTTTGCCTCAGCTAGTTTTGATGGGGTTCTACTTCCTCTCAGCAAAATTCCCATAATGGAAAACTAGGGGAAAAATTAAAAATCAAACTGCAGACCACTGGCGACAATAAGAAATTTCAAATGGAATTACTGGTTAGAAAGCACAATTTTAAAATATTGTGTCTACAGTTCATAAGAAACTTGTTAAAACACAAAGCACTTAAAATGGGAAATACCCAAAACCAAAAACCATAACATTCTACTGAAGAATGTAAAGCAATATATGGATGGAAAAGTAAATATATATCACTGCCAAAATATTTTTAATCATACATTTTTGAATACTAAAATTTCAAGACAATTATGCATCAATTCTCCCTAAATTTTAATTCTGCCTAATTTATCTATAAATATAGGCATCCTCAACTAAAATCCAATGGAATTTTTCTGTATATTAATTCAACAAAATTATTCTGAAGTTAATCTTCAAGAAATTTTTTCTAAAACAGCTATAAACACTCTAATAATGAAAATTAATAAGGTGAATTTATCATTCTGCTATTGACTTTTTTCCACTAGGGGTGAGTTCCAGGGATCCAAAAATCACTAAGTTATCTCCTTACCTTGGAAAATCAAATAGCTGAATAGGTCAGGTTATGAGAATCCTCAAGGATCACCTTTCCACATCCTCACTCACAAGCCCAACAAGTACTTGGACAGAGGCAACAGTTGCAACTGATGGGACTAAGTCATGAAGCCACAGATCACCTCCAGGCAAGGGTCCACTGGAAGGTACTTCCATGACCCCATCAACCCCCAAGCAGTTCAGACTTGTAGTTTTGATGTCAAATCTGAGTCATGCCTGTGCCTCGTTTCTCATATCCAGTTCTTGCCCCTGGACAACAGATCCTGGTATGCCCTGTTCTCCCTGTTCCAGCTGCCAGCCCCTGCTCACCCTGTAGTCTGATGCCTGAATTACCGAAACCTCTTAGTCTTCAGATTCTCCTTCATCCACACTGCATCTGCAGTCAGAAATTTGCTTCCTATTCTGATACTATATGCAGTATTTTGGGTTGACACTTTTATCCATCATTAAGAGATTAGTACAGATTGCAGTTTTCCTATGTCTTCTGTCTTCCTCCACCCCAAAAAGTCTGGTTTTTTTTTTTTTTGTTTGTTTGTTTGTTTGTTTGTTTTTGTGAGGTGGGATCCTAGGGATTGGGCTGTTCTTACCCCCACTACCCAGAGAGCATCCACTCTGCTGTCCCCAGCTTAAGCCATCTGGTGCCCTGGACTTATCCCTTCCACTCACCCATCCTTTTAAAATTTATATAGAATTTCAGCATCATCCATAAGTAACAAGACGATGCCTAATATTAGGTAAGAAGTCGATTTGTGTGCTGGTTCTGTTAGTATTGTTGAAATCACAAACTCCAGGAGAGGACGGGGTTTTTCAATGTCTGTTGCTTTCAGTATAAGAGGACTCTCTATTCTGAGACCTTGAATTGATTTTTTTTCCCCTCTTAAAATAGCCTGATCAACCAATTTTAAAAAAGAAATGCTATTAAGTATGTTGCCTGTGGTTTAAAATGACTAATAGGAAGTCTGATCCTAAGCCAACAAGTTGAAGGTTTGGACCTACTTTTTCTTCTATAAGAGGCAAGGTCTCTGGTCTACTCCCATAGCACAAGAAATAAAAGCAAGAATCAACAACTGGGATAGATTCAAACTAAAAAGCTTTCTCTCAGCAAAGGAAACTATCAGTAATGTGAAGAAAGAGCCTACAGAGTGGGAGAATATCTTTGCCATTCATACGTCAGATAGAGCACTAATCTCCAGAATATATAAAGAACTCAAAAAACTCTACACAAAGAATACAAATAACCCAATCAACAAATGGGCTAAGGATATGAACAGACGCTTCACAGAAGAATATCTACAAGCAATCAACAAACATATGAAAAAATGTTCACTATCTTTAGTAATAAAAGAAATGCAAATCAAAACTACACTAAGATTCCATCTCACCCCAATTAGAATGGCGATTATCAAGAACACAAGCAACAATACGTGTTGGAGAGGATGTGGTGAAAAAGGTACACTCATACATTGCTGGTGGGGTTGCAAATTAGTGCAGCCACTCTGGAAAGCAGTATGGAAATTCCTCAGAAAGCTTGGAATGGAACCACCATTTGACCCAGCTATCCCACTCCTTGGCCTATACCAAAAGGACTTAAAATCAGCATACTACAGAGATACAGCCACATCAATGTTCATTGCTGCTCAATTCACAATAGCCAGACTGTGGAACCAACCTAGATGTCCTTCAATTAATGAATGGATAAAGAAACTGTGGCATATATATACAATGGAATATTACTCCACCATGAAGAATGATAAAATTATGGCATTTGCAGGCAAATGGATGAAATTGGAGGATATCATGCTAAGTGAGATAAGCCAATCTCAAAAAACTAAAGGATGAATGATCTCGCTGATAAGCGGATGAGGACATATAATGGGGTGTGGGAGGTGTTAGCATTAGGATTAGGGTTAGGTTTAGGGTTAGGGATAAGGAGTGTGGTAAGAATGGAGGAAGGAAGGACTGTATAGAGGAAAAAGAGGGGTAGGAGAGGTGGGGGGAAGGGAAAAAAATAACAGAATGAATCAAACATTACCCTATATAAATTTATGATTACACAAATGGTATGTTTGACTCCATGTACAAATAGAGAAACAACATGTATCCCATTTATTTACAATAATAAAAAATACATATATTTAAAAAAATAAAATTAAATTAAAAAAATTAAAATAAAATGACTAATAGATTCTGAGAAAGAAAAATAATGTTTGATTTAGAACTTTAAATGCTACTTAGACTTGAATGGGTGTGAAGTATGAATATTTTGTTTATGGAGGACATGTGGGAAGATTTTGAGTTTCAGATGGGAGAAATATTTTATAGTGCTATCACTGTCAAAGTATTTTTTTTACAAATAGTAAAGATATTTAAGCAGTGGAAAAAAGAAAAAAAGAAAAGAAAATGTTTCCTATACACTTGTTTCCTCAGACCACTCTACTACTTAGGAATAACCAGGACAACCATGAATTCTACTCCATTCAGGGTTCTCCATCCATCCCACCAAACTCCTCTGGTCTTTCCCACCGTAAGAGGCTCCCTTCACCAGAAATGCCCTCTTTGGTCCCCTCAAATCTTACCTGTCTTCCAAGCCTAATCCCTGTCCAGTGCACTCAGTGAGGCCTTTCTTAACCGCTCTAACTCATATGAATCCTCCCTTCTCTGAACATTGGAAAAAATATTTTTCTTAAAAACAAATCTGATCATGTTACTTTCTACATGAAGTCCACCAACACTCCCTGCTGCCCACTGCCTAAGAACTGATGTTCTCAGCAAGGAGTCCAAGCTCCTTCTTGCCCTGACCAGGCCAGCCTTTGCATTCCTATTGTCCTTCCACTAATGAAGACCTTGTAGCTCCTTCCTAACCTGGAGGTCTTCTCTTTCTTCACTGCTTGGTATTCCTTCTTTCAGACTTCTTTCTAGAACCTCACCAGTACATGAATAAAATATCCCTGCCTTTGTGTTGCTCTGGCACATTATCATATAGCTTTCACAGCAATAAACAGATTGTTTTGTGATTGCGGTCTCTGTGTTTACATCTTCTGCCAAGAAGTACACTATTTTAGAATTCAAAATTACTTTTTAATATTTTTCTCAAATCCTTATTATTGTTTGCATTTTGGTAGGTAGTAAGGATCTATTGAAATAAGCCAAACCTTTTAGAAATACTCTATGTACATTAATCCATTAAGTTTTCACAACAAACTTGTGAACTAGGTATAATTATCATCATCATTTTTTCTACATAAGGAAACAGAAACACGAAGAAGTGGATTAAGTTTTCTAAGGCATCACGGTAGCAGAGCCAGTATTTAAAACCACCAAGTATTGAGCTTTTAAAGCACTGCCCTATGTCATTCACAGGTATAGAGGACATACATGTCACATAAGTGAAGAGTTCAGATTTAAATAAGACTTTTCAACCAGTAGAGAAGTCATACAGAGGTAAGAGGAGAATTATATACATTGCAGTCTTCCCAGGCTTCATCCCGAAGAGGAGCAAAACCTGATAGCCTTCCTCTTTGAAAACTACTGTTTCCTTCCTGTAACCTCTGTCTTTACTGTATTTGTCCCTCTCTTTTCTACCTCCCACTCACCCTGCACCCACTCTCTCTTCCACTGAAAAATATATTTTCTCTCCCCAAAACGCTGCCTTCCATAGAAGTATGGAAAGCAAAAGGAACCAGCTGGTAAAAGCCACAACCAGCTTTTACCATAGAACATAGGCCAGGTTACCTGTTGTCCATCACACCAGAACATGATGATAGAATGCAGACCCTGGGCTACAGAAAAATACGAGGAAGCCTGAGGGGTCTTTGGGACTGACTTCAGAGTGAACAAATAGAACTTCTACCCCAGTCGCAGCTCTCCCTGGTATTTCCTGAATAAGATATCACAGAATCCAAAATTGTAAAAGAACTTAAAAGTCAACAAATTTTATGCTATGCATATTTTGCTGAAATAAAAAATATCCATGTAAGTCACCAGTCTCCTGCCCCAGCCCTGCCAAGGAGACAGTAAACTAGATTGCCTCATTTTCAAAAATGAGTTCTTGTGACTCTAACAGAAAAATCGCGTTTCCCAATACACTTCAGCTGCTGAGAAACTTTATGCCTTTCTTCTAGTCACATCACCTACCTTTAGGTCAGAAGACCTGGTGTGGTTTCTGCTCTGCTTTGGAATAAGAAATGAGACCAGATGGATTTCACATACATTCAAGTGTCTCCAATTCAGCAAGTTAGCCACTCTGCTGGAATAGACCATTACTCAAGGACTCGTTCTGATTTGGGAAAACTGGTGGGAAGGGGCATTGGATTCCTCCCTTAAACTCGTGCTACCTAGCAAGCAGGTTCCTGAACTATTACATCTAGCAGATTTCTCACTAAAGATCCCAATGAACAAAGTCCAGGTTACTCTCAGCTAAGTCACTCTGAGAATGGTGCTGAAAAAAATTAGGATATTATTCTAAATCCTTATTTTACTACATGAAGTTGCAGAGGCTAAGACAGGTTAATCAACTTCCTGAAACCACACTCTGGTTTTTTGCCCAGTTACTAATTCATAAATCAGTGTTCTTTCAACACGAGGTGATCTTCAATGACAGGGTGGTCACTGCTCTGCAATCCAAGGACCAGATCTGTCCCCAAGGACATACCATGAATGGTCCTGGGAGCTTTTAGAAAACCAAGTAAATGATGCTTATGATTTTAAAAAGATAAACTCAGGTTTGTGAACTGGGGTAAATATTTGGATTTAGAACACTTGAGAAATAAAAGCCATGAGACCAGCAAAGTCAAGGATTATAAGATCCTGCTTGGACGTAGAAATCCTACCCACCCACACAAAGTCCAAGGGTTTTGAGTAAATAAATACTTTTCACTAGTCAAATAAATTAAGCCACACACAATAATCAAGGGACAAAGTTCCCCATGGAACTTCTTTTCTCTACAGTGAAACGCTACCAAATTAACTATGACTCGAGGAAAGTTTTTGAATCTGCTTTAGTTATTTTAGTGTCATTTCCATATTCTATTTGTACCCAATAAGGAGGAAGTAAATGAAGAGAGAAGAAAGTAGGAAATGAAGGGGGTCTTTTGCTCAGATTTGCCAACTGGAAATGAATACAAGAATAATAAATAAAGCAAAGTCTTAGTCTCTTAGTCTCCCTGTGCCTCTCTCTCCCTCAATGATAGTGGTCATAATCATGAAATATGTCGAGAATTTTCTCAGAAAGAAATATTCATCCATCCATTCATTCACTCAACAAATACTATTGAGTTCTATGAAGTGCCAAGCACTTCCATGTCCAGGAGAGTTGGCAGTGAAAACACAAAGTTCCTGAAGGATGTTACAACCTTCATATCCTCCTGAGGACATAATGGAGGTAGAGAAAGAAAAGAAACAAATGAAACTCAATATGCAACTTAGATTAAAATAAATCCACTGAATCTTACCAAATCTTTAAAGAACTAATGTCAATAGTCCTCAATTTAGTCCATGAAATTGAGAGGGAGGGAGTGCTTCCAAAATCATTCTGTGAAGCCTGTATCATCCTGATACCAACACCAGAAAAAGATACTGAAAGGAGAGAAAACTAAAGACCAATATTATTGATGAGTATAGATTTAAATCATCCATAAAATATTAGCAAATAAAAACCAGCTATGTATTAAAAAGATTATATAGCATGATAAAGTTTGTTTCATCCCAGAAATGCAAGGATGATTCAAAATAGGTAAATCAATAAATGCAATACACCACATAAATAGAACCAAGGGAGAAAAATCACATGGTCATCTTAAAAGACAAAGACAAAGCCTTCAACAAAATTCACCATCCCTTCATGATTTTTAAAAGATTACAGATAAAAAGAACTTACCTCAACATCATAAAAGCTATATATGAAAAATCCAAAACCAACATCATACTGAATAGTGAAAAACTGAAAGTATTTCCCCTAAAATTAGGAGCAAGACAGTGATGCTCATCCTCATCACTCCCATTCAATACAGTACTTTAAATTTTAGCCACAGTAATTAGACAACAGAGTGAAATAAAAGTAATATAACTAGGAAAGGAAGAAGTTGAGTTTTTTCTACTTACAGATGATATGATCTTAAAAGAGAATAAAATTTCCACCAGAGGACTTCTAGAGTTGATAGGCATATTCATCAATGTAGCAGGATATAAAATTGACATACAGAAATCAATAGTTTTTCTATATACTAATAATGAATCCACTGAGAAAGAAATCAGGAAAACAATCCCAGAATTCACAATACCTTCAAAAACTAATATAACCCGTAGAAGTGAACCTAGCCAAGAAGGTAAAAAAGCCTCTATAATGAAATTTATAGAATACTGAAGAAAGAAATTGAAGAAGATACTAGAAGATGGAAAGACCTCCCATGTTCATGAATGGGCAGAATTAATGATATAAAAATGGCTATATTATCAAAGTCTACCAATTCAGTGCATGCAATCTCCATCAAAATGTGATGACATTTTTCAAAAACAAGAAAAAACAATCCTAAAATTCATATGGAGGCACAAAAGACGCAGAATACCCAAAGTAATCCTCTCCAAAAAGAGACTTCACAATACTCAACTTCAAATTATACTGAAGAGCCACAGTAATGAAAACAGCTTGTTACTGGTATAAAAACAGGCACATAGACCAATGGAACATAATAGAAGACATAGACATAAACTTATACAACTCAGTCACCTGATCCTTGACAAAGGTGCCAAAAATATACATTGGAGGAAAGACAACCTCTTTAACAAGGATTCTGGGAAACTGAATAACCATACGTAGAAGAATGAAACTAAATCCCTTACCTCTCGCCCTGTAAAACACTAAACTCAAAATGGATAAAAATGTAACTATAAGACCAGAAGCTTTGCAACTGTTAGAAGAAAATATAAGGGAAACACTTCAATACACAGAGTCAAAACTTCCTGATTAAGATGCCGATACAACAGGAAATAAAAGAATCAATAAATGGGATGACATCAAATTAAAAAGTTTCTGAACAGCAAAAGAGACAATTAAAAGAGCAAAGGGGCAATCAAAAGAATTTGAGAAAACCTTTGCCAGCTATTTCTCCGACAGAGGACTGATACCCAGAGTCAATAAACATATATAAATGAGCAAAGGAACTGAGAAGAGCCTTCTCAAAAGAAGTAAAATGGTCAACAAGTACAAGAAAAGTGCTCAACTTTTTTAAAATTTTTTATTTGATCTAATTAGTTATACATGACAGTAGAATGCATTTATGCATTTTGATAGGTCATACATAAATGGAGTATAATTTCTCATTTTTCTGATTGTACATATTGTAGAATCACACTGGTCATGCAGTCATATATGTACATGAGGTAATAATGTCTATTTCATTCTACTAACCTTTCTACCCCCATCCCCGCTCCCCTTCCTTCATTCCCCTCAACCTAATATAATGTAACTCTATCACTCCCTAGCATCACCCCCACTTATTGTGAATTTGCATCCACATATCAGAGAAAACATTTGGCCTTTGGTTTTTGGGTTTGGCTTATTTCACTTAGCATGATATTCTCCAACTCCATCAGTTTACCAGCAAATGCCCTATATGATAAAATATTACTCAATTTTAAAGAAGAATGAAATTATGGCATTTGCTGGTAAACAGATGGAGTCGGTAGGCTTTTGATGGTGTCTTCTATTTAATTGCTTGAAAGGGGAGAGTGAGGAAGAGAGAGGTGGTGAAATTGGTCAAATTATATTTTTATGTCTGCACAAATATGCCACAATGAAACTCACCTTTCTGTATTAATATGCACCCATTTTTTAAAAAGAACGCCTTAAGGATATCAGGAAATGCTGGTGGATACCATTTTACATAAAGATCATAAGGACAAACCATCTCATGTCAGGATCTCTGGCTGCTGTCTTGTCAAGAATGAAGGGCATAGGAAATACAGGAAAACCAACTGGGAGAGCATTGTACTAGTCCAACCAGGAGATGAGTACCACAGCAATGAAAACTTAAGAAGTGGTCAAATTCTAGACATAATGTGAATTAGAAGTAACAGGATTGGTTGATGTCTTGACTGAGAGAAAGACAGAAATCAAGGGTACCTCCAATGTTTTAGATTAAGCAACCAGACCAGAGCTACCATCTCTTAAGATGGAAATGACTGTAGTAAAAGTAGGGAGCAGAGAAGATCAGATTTCAGTTCAGGGTAAGTTCATTGAATTTTCATTTCAAAATTCGCAGCTAAGCTGTTGACTGTCTGAGTGAAAGTTGATGAAAGAGGTCCAAGCAAGAGCCATAAGTTGGATAGTCATCAACACTGGAATGTTATTGAAAGCCCCAACACTCAGTGGGATGTCCTCAGAGACTGAGAGATGGGTCAGTAACTTGAGAACCAAGCTTTGGGCTCACTTATGCTTAAAAGGTGGAGAAATGAAAAGGAACCATCAAAGGAAACTAAGGAGTGGCCAGTAGGAAAGCAACCAAGAGATAAAGGTTTCATGGAAAATAAGGGAAGCTATTGTTTCAAGGAGGGAATGGTTAGCTGCATCCAATGCTACAGAAGGTCATTCTAGGAAGTGGCTCTTCATGAGGCAGTATTTCACACAGACCCCAAGTCCATTCCTGAAGCAAGCGTGGAGACAGCAAGGGGGACAGCTGACTTGCAGTGGTCTCTAGCCACCCTGGCTCCGGTGTGGGGGTTTGGGGTATGAGTGGGTGACCATGTGAGAATAGATTAGAAGAGTTGGTTAGTGAAAGCCTGAGGTTAGAGGAGGTCAGCCACAGAACCATCAGGACACTGGCACAGCAGCAGTCTTGTGCCAACTCTGAGTGACAGCCACAAGTTTGGGGCAGAATTCAACACTTGAAAACCTGTGGACTTCTGCTGCCCAGTTTGGTACCCATATGTGGCTATTCAAATGGAAGTTTGCTAAAGTTAAATGAAATTTAAAATGCAGTTCCTCAGTCTCACATTGCAAGTGATAAATAGCCACTCATATATTGGACAGCATAGTCGAGAACATCTCCATCAGTGCTGCCCCTTCTACCTCTGTGCTTGGAGAGTCAATGTATAGCTTTTTTTTTTTTCTTCTCAATTATATGCATTCCAACCAACATATAAAAGAATATGAATAATTAATGTGAGTAGTTTACTACATCCTATCAAGCTTTCTTTCAAGGTTATTTTACATTCATTTTCTAAATAATAAATTTTTAAAGGCATGACAGAAGTAATAATTAAGAGTTCTCAAATGCTAAATGGTATAGTTAGACCATTAGTCCTTGTGTGAATTGTGAAGATATTTTCAATTCTTTACAACCTTCTCTGATCCTAAAAACAATAAAAAATGCTTTCTTTAATTTCTGTGTTTTTTCAAGTGAGACAGTAGCAATGAGTAATTAGCTCTCAATAGACTCACCACCTCCCAACCCTCAGTAGGCAAGGTAATCCCAAAGAACATTCACAGTTCAGTTAGAGTAGATATTATCAACCTGTGCAGGTCCAAGCTACTCAGAGTTCCTTAATGGTGTTCAGTGTCTCTCTCTCCCTCTCTAAGACCCCTATCTCAGTCTGCATCCTGAAGTCCTCATTAATGCAAGCAAGGTACCCAGAAAATAGGACGATGCCTCCACTGTATTCAGTTTTGAACCGAATGTTTTAAAATACATGTTAACAGGATTTAAAACCATTCACAGTAAGAGATGATGTGAAGGCTATGTCACAGTTACTATCCACTTAACAAATATTACTGTAATATCCATGCTATGCCAGGTACTATTACACACTTGAAACCAATTAAATAGAAGAGAATGTTTAGCAAAAGAAAGTCTCAAAATACAAGGATTGAACTGCGAATTAGTGCTTGAAAGTTTTGGAAATAGAATCAAAAGCTATTCTAAGCAGATCTACAGTATGTGAACTGGGATGCAATTATTAAACAAAATAAAGATCAACACTAATGATAATAATGATGATTGTGAATATTTATTGAGTACCATGATCTCTATGCTACAGTCTTTTTAAAAGTATTACATGTATGTTATCTTATTTAATACTCAGAATAATCACATGAAGTTCATACTACAATCTTATTAAATCTATACAAAAATAGCTGATAACAAAAGTTGGGTAACTAGGATCTTGGAATGTGACTGACAGGCAATTGGAACAGGCTATTGAAATTCAGGGCCTCAGCTCTTAGAGTTTTAACAGAAAGCAATGCGCTGCCTACCATGACACTGTGAAGAATCTGTGAGAGTTGATTTAGCAAGGACTGGGCACAGACCTCAAGGGTTGCATACTCAACCAGTACTCAAGAAACATCTACTATGTGCAAGATATTTAGAGCCGCCAAGAAGATGGATCTTTCTGCCCTTGAAAGAAACACATATAAAAGAATTACAATCAAATTGATGGGGCAATGAAATAAGATGAAATTATACCCGAGGAGGATGAAGGTCAGAGAAGGCCTGATAAGGGAGGAGATTATAACCTAGCTCTTTATGGTTTGGATCAAGGAATTGTCCCCTGAAAAGTTCAGATATTAGGTGATATAGCAATGTTAGATTATGAGAACTATAACATTATCAATGGATTAAACCATTTGATGAATTAATAATTTGAATGGACTGCTGGCTGGTAACTATAGGTAGGTGGGTTGTGACTAGAAGTAGATCACTGGGGATAGGGCTATCTGTCCCTGCCCCACTTCTTTCTGATTGCCACTTAGGGAGCAGCTTTCCTCTGCCATGCCCTTCTGCCATGATGATCTGCCTCCGTTCAAGGGCCAGGTCAACAAAGTGAGTCAGTTGACCATGGACTGAGACCTCTGAAACCAAGAGCTCAAAATAAACTTTTCCACCTCTAAATTGTTCTTGACAAGCACTTTGGTCACAGCAACAAAAAAACTGACGATTTAATACAGTCCGAAAGATGTATAGAATTTTTCATATGGAAAAGAAAGGTAGTCATTCTAAGCAGAACCAGCAGCATTTCCTCAGGGATTAATAATGGTCATCCATGGGCATGATTAGTGGGGATTCTAAAAGAAGTGAGAAAGATTTCCTGGGCCCTTGCAACCTCTATTCACCTACATTCTGAGCAAGTGTCTTTAGGAGAAAGGGAAAAATCTTCAAGGCCTCTAGCACACAGGATGCTGTGTCACTCTCCAAGGAGGCTGCATGCATTTCACCTGATCCTCAAAAACCGTGGGTGGGTGCAGCACAAGCTCAGTGCAACTCTGTGGAATTCCCAGATTGGCAGGGCTAATTTTGTGGTACTCTCTAAATTGTTCACAGTGATGTGAGAGAGTGGAGGAGTCACATGGAGATCCTGAGAGGTGAAACAACAGCATAGACCCAGACTCTGATCTCCCTTCACCAAAAAATACTAACAAGCATTGAAAGAAACAAATGTGCCATGGCCAATTAAAATAAGGGACGCAGTTATGGAATAAAAACACTTCTCTAATTGGGACAGTAAGTGTTGTCTAACATTCTATAAATTTTTACCTCTGGATAAGGCAAAAACATTCCTTTTCGTGAATAAATTTGACTTCATCTTTCCCAATTGATAGGTACCATTGATGCCATTTTGATACTGTTCTTGTTTATCAAGTTTGGAGATGGTGAGAGGACCCAATTCTGTCAACATGTCAAAAGAACTGAAAAGGCTCCAGGGACTTTTCTAGTGACCATGATCACATGGCTATGGTCCTAGATACCAAGAGCCGGTAAATTTTAAGATACTCTTGCCCACATTGGAAGAGAAAAAAAAAAAAAAGATTTGTAATCTCATGTCAAAATATGCCCTAATAATTCCTATGAATGGTTTCCTTTTATATGAAATACAAGTTGTTATCCCGAAGGATGTTGAACAAAGGGAGAAGAAAAGGAAGGAAGGGAGGAAAGTATAAAGGGAGGGAGAAAGGGAGGAAAAAAGGAAGAGAACAGATTTTAAGCAATGGTCTCTTTTTAGCAATACAAGTAGATAGAAGAAATAGCTCCTAAAGTTCTGTCACACAGTAGGATGGCTTTGGGTGACAGCAATTAATGAATATTTCAAGAAAAACTAGTGGAGACAATTACAGTTTACCCAACACAAGAAATGATGATCATCTGATCTGATTCATACATTTTACCCTAATTTGATCATTACACATTATATATAAGTATTGAAATGTCACACTGTCCCCCACAATTATGTAAAATTGCTATTGAAGGAGGAAGGAAAAAAGGGAAGAAGGCATGAAAGTGATTTTAACCTACAAAACATTCATCAAAATATTATCCTTGCATTTACATTTGATTTGCCCCTCCAGTTACCCAAACCAATCTATTATTGGATATCAGTGTTCCACCAAGTTCCATGAGGTTCAGTAAGGATATTTGACCTCTGTCCTTGGGCTATTATACCAAGATACCAGGGAGTCCTAGTTACTAAGAAGAATCACCTAGCAGTAACATGAAGTTCTTATATTTGTTGCTACCATTCTTGAAAACCACACAAAAATTAAAATCCATTCCAAGAAAGACAAAAATTAGACACATATTATTTATCATGTTCCCATCCCTGAGTTCTCCTTTTTGCCCCACAGCTTCCTCATGGCGATTTTCACCTCTGCATTTCTGAGTGTGTAGATGATGGGGTTCAGCATGGGGGTGATGACGGTGTAAAACACAGCCACCAGCTTGTCCCCAGTGAAGGTGGACGAGGGCCGCATGTAGATGAAGATGGCAGGTCCAAAAAACAAGATGACCACCGTGATGTGAGAGGCACAGGTGGAGAGGGCTTTGCGCCTCCCCTCTGCAGAGCGGTTCCTCAGGCTGAACAGGATGATGACGTAGGAGGACACCAAGATGATGAGGGATAAGACAGAGATTAATCCACTGTTGACCAACACAACAATCCCTTCCACAAAGGTGTCAGAGCAGGCCAGCTTGAATAAAGGCTGAAGGTCACAAAAATAGTGGTCAATCACATTGGGACCACAGAAGGGCAGAGGGATGGTGATGAGAACCTGAATTATGGAGTGAATGAAGCCCCCCAGCCAGGAACCAGCCACCAGCGTGTGACACAATTGACGACTCATAATGTTCATGTAGTGAAGAGGCTTGCAGATGGCCACGTAGCGGTCATAGGCCATCACTACAAGCAAGAGGATCTCAGTGACCCCAAAAAAGTGGGAAAAGAAGATCTGGGCCAAACAGCCCTTGAAGGAGATGGTTTTAACCTTGGTAAGTAAGTCAGTGATGAATTTAGGGACCACAGTAGAGGAGTAAGTTATCTCCACCAGGGACAGGTAGCCAAGGAAGAAGTACATGGGGGAGCGCAGACTCTTACTGACACTGACTGTCACAACGATGAGGCCATTGCCCAGGACGGTGGCCAGGTACACGGGGAGAAACAACACAAAGCACACTCTCTGCACCTCTGGATCCTGGAAAAGGCCAGTGATGATTAACTCAGTCACATTATTTGTTCTGGCCATAGATTCAGTTCAGGTAGGTTGGACATCAGGTAGTGAAAATCCTGCAATAAAGCAATGACTTTAACACTGATTCAGCTCATTAAGCACATAAGACAGTATAAATCTATATACTCATCAGTTCAGTAAGTATCAATCACCATTAAATATCAGCAATCTAACACTTTATATTATTTTAATTTATTTAATTTTACTACTTTTAAATGGAAGGTATGGTCATTTCCCCAAGGTTCCACAAAAAGTGGTGAATTTGGGGACTCACAACCAAGCTTTCTGACTTTGAGCCCAGGCATCTTTCTCATTCTGAATGTGGGAGCCATTGATGTTAATAGCCTATATTTGTATTACCTAGTCTGCATGTTGATAACTCTTCCTCTTGAGGAATCCCTTTGATTCAATTCTGGTCCACAAACTTTCATGTATGCACTAGGGAATGTCTTAGTCCATTTTCTGTTGCTATACCTGGATACCTGTACTGGGAAATTCATAAAGAACAGAGGTTAATTAGCATACAATTCTGCAGGCTGTGAAGTCCAAAAGCATGACCCAGGTCTCTGTTCAGCACCTGGTGGTGTCCTTCGCCATGGATCATGGTGAACGACATCACATGGTGAGCAGAGCAAGTGTGCCAGAGACTCCCTTTTACAGCACTTCCTCAATTGTCTATTAATCCATTAACACATGAATGGATGAAACCATTTATGAGGGCAAGGCCCCCATGATGTAGTCACCTCCCCAAGGTCCCTCCTCTAAATCTCATTAACTTGCCAACAGGAGGATTGCAGAGATTCTGAGCTAAACCACAGTCAGGAATTTTCTCAATGATAATCCTCTTTTTCCCAAAAGGTCCTCTGTACTGTCTTCTTTCCTCAGTTACACCAGTCCTCAACTCACTTGGGTCAGAGTCCTTCATCAATCTAGGAGTTTGAATGTCTATGTATCAATGACAAATGTTCAAAAACTCTGGGTGAAGTTGGACTGACTAGTTTTTCTCCATCATTCCACTATTTTCCTACTTTCCACCATGTATGCTGAAAATTACTGAGTTCCAAGAACTGTGCTCCGAGAGCATTGTTATGACTGGCCAGCTGCTTCTTATGTTTCCCAAATAACTTACTGGAAACTTCTTACATATCTAAACAACAGAAGATTACACAGAAGTGATATAGAACACAATACACACCTCAAGCCAAAAATATCACGTAATTCAAAACATGTGCCTCCACTGATGGTTTTGGTTTTGGTTGTTTTGTTTTGTTTTGTTTTGTTTTTTGGATTTTTTTTTAACACAAATGATCCAGGAGAAACAAGGAGGAAAAACATAAACACTGTCATTCCATGATATTCCTCTTATGCCTGATTCACACTGAAATGTTTCAAAATACACTTCAGAAGATCTAAACAATGCACCCAAACAGTAAGGAACAGAATAGATAGAGAAACAAGTCAGGATGTGACAGACGGAAATGAATCAGTGTGTGTCACAGCCTTCAGGTGAGGATACATACCGAGGCTTAGGATTCAGTAAAGTCCTTGAACCTTAAGGAACTGAGAAACAAATGTTCTGGAGCCAGAGAAGTAGTAGAGACCATGGCATCTCAGATGCAGAGCATACTGAATCCCTGACCTTTTCATCCTTAATTCAGTCTGTGCCCCTTATTATCAAATGAATATTTTTTTTTGTCTAAGTTAGTTTGAATAGGTTTCTGTTCTTTACAAGCAAAATCCCATGAAAAACAAAAATCAAACAGAAAACCACGAGCAATAATGAGAAACTTCACATGGAATTACCAATTAGAAAGCACAACTGAAAAATACTGCGTCTATAACAGGTAAGAAAGTTTTTAAAAATATAAAGCACTAGAAATTTGAAATTCTCAGAGAGAAAAATCCTAAATCTCTAGTGAACATAAAAGAATGTGTATATTAATACATAAACAGACACATTGCCACAAAATAATTTATGAAATCATGTTTTTAAATAATAAAAGACAAGATCAGGAATTGCTTCAATTCTCCCTAAATTTCAATTCTCCTTAAATTAATCTAAAAATATATGCATTCTCAACTATAATCCAATGAAACAAAATTTATTCTACAGTTCACCTACAAGAAAAACCTTCTAACAGCTATCAACATATTAAAAAAATTAATGAAGTGTTTGTCTTTCAGATAGTGTTTGTTTCAATTTGTTTTGTTTCATTTCAGTGGCTGTATTTAAAGAAGTTTGATAATGGATAAGAAAGAAGTAATTATATAATTTTCAAAAACTGACATGATTAACATAAGACTTTGCCATGGGCAAGTGGAATTAAGAAAGAATGTTCAAAAGATAATGGAGGAACAATTAGTATAACCTTTAAGGAAAATATGTTTGATGACCAATTCTATACTACCATCAGAATAAATTCTAAATTAAACATTTAGGAATGAGAACTAAAAGTATTAAAGAATAAGAAGCAGAATTGGTGAATGTGATCATAATTTGGTGGTACAAAGACCTTTAGAACTTGGACATAAATGCTAGATTTTGACTAACACACACACATACACACACACACACACACACACACACACACAAACAATTTTTGAACAACAAGATGTGCATAAAAAAGGTTATTACACAAATGATCCAATGTGAAAAATACTCAATGTATATGAAAATGCTTGGTAGTTCCAACATAGAAAAATCTTCTAAATCTATAAGAAATAAGCATGCACGCACAATTCGCAATAACCAAGTTATGGAATTAGTCTAGGTGTCCATCAATAGATGAATGGATAAAGAACATGTCACATATATACACAGTGGAGTTCCATTCAGCAGTAAAGAAGTATGAAATTATGTCATTTGCAGGAAAATGGATGAAACTAGAGACCATTATTTGAACAAAACTAAGTCAAACTAAGAAAGAAAAGTATCATATATTTTCTCTCATATGTGGCAGCTAGAGGGAAACTAAAGCAGGGAAAAGAGGGACAGCATGAAAGTAGAAGGGCAAACATGGGGGAGGAGGGGGGAATCAGAAGGCAGGAGAAGGGAGGGTATGAAGGAGTGAAATCCATCAAACTGTGTTCTTATGGATGTCAGACCCACCATCCTATATAACTGAGATGCAACAATATAAAATATAAAATATAAAAAGTATAGAGAACTTAACTTGAATCATTCATGCATACAGTTTTTAAAAAATAATTATTATCAGGAACAACTAAAATAAAAATGTAAATAAAAAACACATAACAACTGCACTGTATCCCCAATTTATAAATGAAATAATCTTCATAAATTAAAAAAAAAGAAATACACATACATCCCAGTGGAAAATGAACAAAGGTTATGAGCAGGCAATACACAAAAGAATAAGTAAAAAGATCAATATACATGTGAAGAGACCCTAAGCTAATGGAGTAATGCCCATAAAATATAAGAAATACTCCTTTTAACTATAATTAAAGGATTGCTACTTGGAGAGACAGTGAGCAAAAAGTGAGCAGGGGTTAGGGTTAGTCTTAAACGGTAGAAGCATTCTGAGGAGGAAACTTGCACATACCCTCTACCTTCAACAGCATCTTCCAGGAGATCTGGTTATAGTGCACAAGTATAAAAAACCGTGGTTTATTGGAGCCAGCAAACACTGACTCTGGATATATCTTTTCCCATCTCCACACCCAATGGTGGAAAAATCAGCTGAAGTGGAAGTATTGAAACATTGAAGATCAGCAAACACTGCAGAGAAGAGCTATTTCTTAAGGAAAGCCAGTTGTTAAACTTTTACCAGCACACCACCTGGTCCAAGCTAAGAGGAGAGCATTTCTTCCCACCCTAATGTCTTTTCTATGGGGAGGAAACTATGGAAACACAACACTCCCAGCCTCGCTCTGCCGCAAGGGAGGTGAAATTTTTTGGAAGGAGACATTGGGCACACAAAAGTGGCCCTTTCCCCTCTTCTTCCTTTAGAGGAAAGGCAGCAAGAGCATACTTTCTTCTCTACTTCAGAGGAAGCCTCTGTCACTGTGGGGTACAGAGAGGATCCTCTGTTGAGTGGGTCCAATATGACACGACTGGATGGTCTTTGCCTAAGTGTGGGGTTTAAGGATGGTTTCTTCTAACTTATATAATTCACCATCTCTATTATCATCTTCATCAGTAACAAAGACAATGTTTTCTCCCCAACAAAATGACTCATTTCAGAATTAGTTCTACATTCATACAGGAAAGAGATTTATTATGCATTTCAAAAACACCAAATTAATGACCTCATAACTGGTTTATAACAGAAAAAAAAAAAAAACACTCAACAACCTAAGTAAACATGGAAGCTGTGACAGAATTATCTGTCTACTCAAATAGGAGTCAGATGCTGTTAGTTTCTTGGGAGAATACCTGCTATTTGGGTAAAGAAAGAGAAATGGACAACTATGAAAGATAATATATCATTCAGTGAAGCAAAAAGAAACAGTCTACCCAAGGGGTAATGATTCTAAAAAGGGTGACCGAAACGGTTAGCATTGCTAAATTTATCATAGTATTTTTTCCACTAAAAACAAATATGTAGGTGCTAGGGACCCAGAATCATTAGGAATAGCTCAGCACCTTTTAAAATCAAATAGAAGAATGGATAGAAGAAGGTTAGATTATAAGAATCTTCGAGAAGCACCTTTCCACATCCTCACTCCCAAGCCCAGCACGTACTTAGACAACAGTTGCCGCTAATGGGACTAAGTTATGAAGTCACAGATCACCTCCAGGCCAGAGTCAGCCAGAAGGTACCTCCATGACCCCATCAGCTGCCATGTGGTTCAGACTTGTGGTTTTGATGTCAAATCTGAGTCATGCCTGTGACCTATTTCCCACATCCTGTCATCACATCCCATGATTGCACCTGGACACCAGATCCCCGCGTGTCCTGTTCTCCCGGTTACCTGCCAGGCCCTGCTCACCCTGCAGGCTGGTGTCTGAATTACCAAAGCCTCTTAGTCTCCAGGTGGACCTGCTCCTTCCACCCTGTATCTGCAGTCAGAAAATTGCTTCCTGCACACTCCTTTCCTCAGACCACTCTACTGCTTAGGAATAGCCAGGACCACCCTGAGTTCCTCTAACTTGCTATCAGTGACTTTCATTGCCTGAGGCACATCAGGAAATTTCAGTTCCCTTCTGCTTAAGTCAGGATCCTCTCCTCATCCCACAAGCCCTCTCCTGCGCATTTGGTCCTCAGAGCCTCCCTTCACCAGAAATGCCCCCTCCTTGTCCCTTCAAATCCTTCCTGTCTTCTAGGCCAGTTCCAGTCCAGTGTGCTTAATGAGGCTTGTCTCTAACCACATTAGCCCATAGGACTCTTCTTTTCTCCGAACATGGAAATAAAACTTTAGCCATTTTTCTAAAAATCAATCTGATCCTGTGACTTCTCTGCATGAAGTCTACCAGCACTCCTCACTGCCCACAGCATAAATTCAAATATGCTTTACAGACAATTCAAGGTCCTTCTTCTACAGACCATGGCCTAACCTCGCACCCTATGGTTCTTTCCCAGATGAATGTTTGCAGCTCTTTTCCAGCCCAAGATATCCTCTCTCCCTTCTGTTTAGTATTCCTTCTTTCTAGATTGCATAAAGAAACTCTCTTCTACAGGAATAAAGTTCTTTTGCCTTTGTGTTCCTGCGGTACTGTTACAGTTTGGATCTGGAAAGCTCATGTGCCAGGCAATGCAGCAGAGTTCAGAGGTGAAATGGCTGGATCATGAGGGCTGTAAGCTCATCAGTGGAGTAATCCACTTAATGAAATAAAAATTCAAATAGACTCCTAAAAGGTAACTGTGGGCAGGTGGGGCCTGGCTGAAGGAAGTCAGTCACTGGGAACATGGCCTTGTGGACTATGTATGTCTAAGCACCTTACTTTCCCTCTTTCTCTATCTCTCTCTCTACCCCCATCCCAACCCCTCCATCCCATTTGCCATTAACAGAGAAACTTATCTTCACCTAAGTCATTCTTGTCAATGCTATTTTGGTCACAGCTGCAAAAAGTGAACATGGGAACATTATCGTATATCTTTCACAGCAATTAACAAATTGTTTTGTGATTGTAGCTTCTGGTCTATATCATTTACCAAGAAATATGGTATCCTAGTACTCAAAAATATGTTTAATATTTTCTTAAATCTATTATTTACATTTTTGGTAGATAGTAACAGCTAGTATCTCAGTAGTACTTACGATATTCCACACCATTTACAAGTACTCTATAGACTTTCATTCTTTCATTTTTTCACAAGAAACCTCTGAAGTAGGTTCACTTATTATGACCCCTTTTTTACATATCTGAAAACAGACAAACCAAGAAGTAAGTTAACTTGCCTAAGGCTCCATAGCATTGGAGCCAGGATTGGAAACTAGGCAGCCCAACCACAGACCCTGTGCTCTTTCACAACACCGTGTTCCATTAGCAAGTACAGGGTGTGAACAAAATGCATGGCACAAAGCAAAGGGACCAGCGTAGAAAAGTGCAAATCAGCATTTGAGTACGACTCTATATCTAGGGAATGGTAGGTCTTTGGACCAGAGCATAATACATTGTGAAAATTAAATATAATTTTTGTTAGCAATCAAAGGTACATTCATTTGGCCTACAAAAACACATACCTCTTATCTGAGTTCGAACTTGATCTGTTTTTGACTCAGTGGAGAAAAAAAGGTAAATATACTAAAACATCAATCTCAGCAATCACTCAGAGATAAGAGTATAATCAGGTAGCATCTTATTTTTCCAGACTTTATCTCCAACAGCAGAACTGCTGATAACCCTCCTTCTTAAAAATTAATCTCTTCTTTCCTGTCACTGTCTTTTCTCTATTAATTCCCCTTTCTGCTACCTATAACCACCATATCTCCACTTACCTGGTGAGAAATACCTCCCCTAACCCCCCACCCAATACTTCCTCACCTAGAAGCACACAAAGTAAAGGCAGCTAGCATATAAAGGCACAAATCATCATTTGCGTGTAGACTCTGCATCAAGCAACTGACTGGTCTTTGGACCAGACCTAAGTGATACAATATAGGCAATGGCTATGCAAAAATATACAAAAAAAAAAAAAAAGAGTTTGCTATGCCAAAGTGACTGACACTAGAGTGAAATAAAGGAACTTCCACCCCAAGGACAGGTTCTCACATGGTGATTCCCAAATGGTACTTCATGGAATTCAAAATAATAAAGGTATCCAAAAGTCATCAAATTTTATCCTGTGTACATTTAATTGCAATGAAAATGATCAATTTAATTCATTACTCAGTTCCCCACCAAAAAATTCATCAAATATAACTGACGCAGTGTACAAATGAGCCCTTGTGACACTAAGTAGATAATTAAGTTGCCCAACATCCTTTGCCTCTTTAGAAATTGTGTGCCTTATTTCTAGTCACATCACCTACCTTTGGGTCAGAAGAGCAGGTGTGGCTTTGTGCTGCCTTGGAATAAGGAATTGGACCAGATGGATCAAATCCACTCAGGAGTCTCCAATTCAGCATGAAGCTAACCACTCTGCTGAAATAGATGATTACTCAAGAAGTTGTTCTGGTCTGAGAAGACAAAGATAGTGAGGGGCATTAGATTCCTCCCTGCAACTTCTGATCCTTGAGCAAGAAAGCACCCTGAGCTGTGTTACCACCCAGCAGACTTCTCACTCAAGACCCCCAGTGGACAAAGTCCCACATCACACTCAGCTAATCCACTCCAAGATTAGTGATGGAAGAATTTTCACAGATTTTACTCTAATTCCCTCTGATTATAGGTGAGGTGATAGGTTTGCTGGCTGCCAAAACCATACACTAGTTATTTGCCAAGTTTCTAACTCAGAAATCAGTGCTCTTCCATCAGCATTAGGCTGTCTTCTAATGGATTAAGTGGTGGTTTTTACCGAAATTCAAAGATATCCCTTTGTTACAAAGGAAAATGACCAATGTTCATGGTAACTGAACAAGCCTAAGGTAAGCCATGAAGGAAAATTCAGAGGATCTGTGTCAAGATTAATGTATGGATTGATAACATTTCAGAAATAAATAAGAGCCATACAAATCAGCATAACCAGAGATTTTATGGTCCTTTTTGAAGAGAACATCTACACATCCCCTCATAGTGCAAGAGTTGTGACTAAATGCTAAATAATCCTTGGACTACTTATTACACCACACTGTAATCAAGGGACCAACTTCCCCATGGAATTTCTTCTCTCTAGAGTGACACTTTGCTTTGGTTGATTCTCAGTAAGATCTTGGAAGAATCCCAGGATGGATTCTTTACTTCCTTTGGTGCCTTCCTCCCATTAACCTGGTTCTTATGCCTGAAGTTCCATGGTAGAAGCTTTATTTCATGAGTAAGAGGGGAATTTTTTAGAAGACAAATATCTCAGGGTGAGGGGATGCAAGATAACCATTATTAACCATTATCATCTGCATCTGAACAATTTCAGAAGACTCTTCTCTTTCTAAATAGTGGTTATCTGGGGTCTCAAGGAAGGAGAGTGATGTAGCCAGGAATGCATTTGGTCCACCTAGTGAAGAGTGGCTCAGTCAAACCAATCTCACTGCTTGTCCCTGAGTGCACTGTGACCAAAGAAAGGCTTTTATGCTTTTTAATGGTTGAAAAAAATAATCAGAAGGTTTTGTGACATACAAAAGTTAACATGAAATTGAAATGTTAATGTTCACAGTACTTTTATTGGATGACAGCCATATCCATATTTTACATGTTATCTGTCTGTTTCCATGCCACATTGAAAGAATCAAGCATCTGTGACAGAGACTGGTAGTCTGCAAAGCCCAAAATATATATTCTCTAACTTTGTAGGAAAAGTCCAGTCTTTGTTGAAGCCACAGAATCATGTATTGCTGACTAAGAACTTTGGAGGTCAGAGGTTCCAGGATGACTTTTAATTCCGTGATGGTGGCAGACTGGATTGAAACCTGCTTGGCTTCCTAAGCTGTGGTCATTTTTGAAAGATGCAATACAGCAGCTACTCCAAGCATCATATCTTCATAGGTAGGATGAGAAAGTCCCAGCTCACATTTTGAGAAATAATTATGAGAAATCTCCAACAGGATTTCTCTTTTTCTTTTTTCATTCTTATTGGCCAAAACTAAGTCATGGATCTATCCCTACCCTCAAAGAAGGCTGGGAAAGTGAGCATTGTCATGATGTGCTTAGATGTGAGGAGGGAGTCTGCCACCAGAGGTTTGGGTGAGGTGGTTTCTTGGAGGGTGGTGCCCCTGGGCATAGTGAGGTAGGGAAGGATTTGACTCTGTTGCCTCATTGACTGAATAATATTCAAATCTATCCAAAACATCAGTGAAACCTCACAAACAACTGAAATTATGTGATTCAATGGAATGTAAAGACCTTGAGTCCAATAAATTTTCACAATCCAATAAATCCAATGATTGTTGACAAACAAAAGGAAATACTTCTATCACCCCAGAAATTGCTCATGACCCCTCCCAGGTATTCTCTAACACTGAATGACTGACTGGCACCCACTCATCTAATTTCTATCATCATGGATTTCTTTAGCTTCTTCCTAGCCTCCTATGAATGCAAGCACGAATCATGTACACTCTTCTGTCTGGCCTCATTCTCTCAATACAGTGTTTTGGAGAATCATCTGTGTTGTGGCTTATAAGAGGTTGCTCTTTGTATTTAGGAAGTAGTATTGCATTTCACAAAAACACAATAAAAAAATTCTTGCCGGGGATGGTGGCACACGCCTGTACTCCTAGCAGCTCTGGAGGTTGAGGTAGAAGGATCCTGAGTTCAAAGCCAGTCTCAGCAACAGCAAGGTGCTAAGCAACTCAGTGAGATCCCGCCTCTAAATAAAATACAAAAAAGGGCTAGAGATGTGGTTCACTGGTTAAGTGCCCCTGAATGCAATCCATGATATCAAAAAAAAAAAAATCTTTTGTTGGTAGACATTGCATTGGTTTCAGTATTAGACTGTGGTAAATATACTCTGCTACAATGGGTTTCTTTGCATTCCCGCTTGTTAAAAGAAAAACATAAATGGATAGCCATTCATTTATTACACATACCAAATAACTTTTCACAAAGAAGAGCGTGAATAAATATATTTCTATGTCTGAAAAGAAAAGGATTGGTATCTAATTGGAACTTAAAAAACTAAGGTCACAGTCAATGGGTTAATAATCTTTAGCAGAGTAGAAAGAAAATCAACCTCTGAAGTAAAAAAAAAATTATCCTTTTAAGTAAGCAAGCACAGTCTAACAACACAAATATTTTTTAAAATGTAGATTCCCTATTAAAAAACACTCAAAGATTCATATTAAAATTGATGTAACTTAGTTTTATTAAGCCAAATCCTTCAATATAGACAATACTTCAGCAGACAGATTTTTACAGAAACTCCATTTCATGAGGATGTATTACAGAATACATAGAGGTTTTGCATGAATACTTGAAGCTTCATGTAATTACATGCCAAATCTTCTTTCCTAGGTTTCTTTCTCTCTGAAGGACAATGGTTAACTACATTATTACAGGTGGGAGAGCAATCATATCAAACACTGTCCTAAATCATAAAATATCTCATCAGAGTTTTCTCTTTAGTCATTAGTTGACACTTGGGGCACTTACTTCAAGGCTGGATTGACATTTATGAGTAGCACTTGAATAGAGCCCATTCATTCACAAAGTTCTCTTATGACAAATTTAAAATTTTCTATCACACTAAATGTGAAACACACACAGGCGTGGTCAAGCACAATAAGGAATTCCCATGTACTCCACACCTAATTTTAATGCTTGGGAATTCAGAACAAATCTGCTTCCTCCACAGCAGGCTATCTCCAGGGCAGTCCTGTGGACTCTAGATTGGGGAATTCTCTGCCATATGGACAGCCCTGTGCCTTGGACGATGTGTCACACTCCCCTGGGTTCTCCCCACTTCATGTCAGCAGCCTCCCTCACCAGCCAGCTTGGACAACAGCCAATGGCTCCTCACAGTACCCAGTGTCCTCGGGGGTAAAATCACCCCTGGCTGGGAACCACCCCTCTATACCTCTTCCACACCACAGGCTTTGAGAGGTGCCATTTCAGTTTCCCTAAGCTCAGACCTACCCTCTTGAGTACTGTCAGTTTATGGCAAGTCACATGATTAAGCTCCTGATGAGCAGGACATGTATCATTGCCTTATCAACAGTTCCATGCAGGTGAGTGCTCTGTGAATTCTGGGTAATTTTAATTTGTCCACATTTCACAATTATTTCTTTCTTCCTACTAGGCTTGTGCAGGTCTTGCTTCCCATGAGATCCACTGCCTGATTAGGAAGGGGAAAGGGCACACATCCCTGGAGACCTCCTCTCGCCTGATCATGCCTACTCCCCAGGTGTCCCTTAAGCAGTGTGAACTTAAGGCTGAGCTGTCAGGGTTCTCTGTGGGAAACCTGGAGGTGACTCTACTTGGCTCTTGTCAGGTAGATCTGAGACTCTGGTGCCTCAGTCTCCCACATTCCCAAGTCGAAGGCTACAAGGGGAGTAGATCCTCCATCTTGGGACTCCAGGCAAGCAGGACTTCTGGTCCTAGATTGGCCTAATGCTTCTCTACTGGCTAACTGGCAGCTTGCATGAGACCAGGGCTATTCTCAGGGAGGAATTTGCATGTCTGTCTTCAGAACAGAAAAGGTCACTGTGGTGAACTCAGCAAGTCAAGAAACGCTGGTGTCAGTTTTGTTTTGTGAACATGGACTTTTTTGGTATGTGATGATTGATTTCACTTTTAAAGCAGAGGGAATGGGGCCTGAGGCACTTGGTGTTTTACAAACTTTATTTGTGTGGGTGTTGGGGAAAACCCTGAGCCAGGCTCTGGGATTCAGGAACGAAGAAGATATTGTCTTGGTCCTTGGGAACCTCTGTTCTTTCAAGCCTTAATGAAAGCTTATGATATGGGAGATACTCTGTTTAGAAGGCCAGGGAAGACACACACCCAGGGTCACTCAACCCCTGACACTTACTGAGTGCTTCGAGGTAGTGGTCACAGGAGTGAACGGTGAAGATGGTGTGGTGAGAAGATAGTCTCTCCCCTAGGAGGCCCACTGCAATAGGTAGGTGGCCACATAAAACAGTAAAATCCAGTGTGACGTCCTGTGATTTCCAAATATACTGAGGGAAAGGTGGCTGTGTAGATGGATTTTCTAACTGAATGATATCCAAGGCAGCACAGAGGACAGGAACGTAACTTATCCTGGGAAGGTGCGGGGAGTGGGCGTCAGGGCATCCATCTCTGAGGTAGGTGTGATCTGCATGGAAGAGGTTAAATAACTCTCTAGGTAGAAGCAGTGGTGCTAGCCTGACTCTCAGTCAGGAGAATCCCAAGTTGGAGGTCTCCCTAGGGAACATAGGGACCTCCTATCTCAAAATAAAAGACTGAAGGTATAGGTCACTGTTAGAATGTTTACCTCGCATGTGCCAGGCTTGAGTTCAATCCCCAGTACAGGAGAGAGGTGGGGGGGAGAGAGAAGGAGGGAGAGAGAGGGTAAGGGTTAGGGAGAGAGACAAACGGTGAAAGGAAGAAATAACTTTCAAGATATCACATAAATACTCTCTGAAAAAACGTGACTATGAACCCAGGAGACCAGACTGTTAGCAGGCATAAGCATTCTTCCATGAATGGCCTGGTAGAATTGACCAGGGATCTAAGAATGTATGCCTCCTCTTTGTTTCTGTAACTGTAAGGTCTCTCCGTGAGTTTCCCTTGGGTCCTGATGATGCTTAACCACCTTAGGCTGTCTCCAGCACTCAGGAAAGGAAGCTTCGTGGCATGAGTGCAAGTCTTCTGGCTCCCAGTCCCAGGTGCTCTGGAATCACATTATATGAGACCAGGACTCATATATGTTGACCTCAGCTAGCTCAGACAAGGTTCAGAATGGAGCAGGACAATCTGCATATCAGTCAGTGGAGAATCATGGTAAGGAAAATGTGGTGAGAGACTAGGATGTAGAGAGGGATGAGTCAGAGATTAAGTGGGCACTGGGGAGAGGTGTGGGAACCTTGTTGGCACTGGATGCATAATGACTGGAGGAAATGAAAAGTGCCAGTGAGGAGAATTGGGCATGGATCGAATGGATCCTTAGAAAGCAATAACATCATCCAGGAATCAAGTTTAGAGGACAAGAATTAGGAGATAAAGTAGAAATAAGGACTCAGACAAAGCTTCGTGGTCCTCTTGGGGGTGCTGAATCCAGGGAGATGCATCCAAGGATAGCTCTTCTGAAACCTCTGAAGAGAATTTAGACAAGTTGAAAACAGTGTTTTGGAAACCAGTTTTAGAAAACCATTAAAAGTATAATGAAGGAAAGCTGCAGTGAAAGATAAGGCAATAAGCAAAGGCAATAGAAAGATGTATTACAGAGACACAGTAATGCTCTCCTGTCTGCCCCATATTGTCCAAAGAGGGGACTTGCTGACTTTTTAATTGGTCACCCTTCCTCTGCTCTTTTTCCACTAGTCCAATCACTGCATAAAAAATGATTTCACTTTCCAGTTGACAAACATTCTTGATGACTTCCCATTTTCTGCAAAATAAACCCCAAAATCTGTAACAGTCCTTCATACACTGTTCTCAGAACATTTTTGTTGTTATCGTTGCCTTACTCCAGTGACACACAGTGCATCTACAGTTGCTGGCTCCATTCTTGATTGCTCTTCCCGTCTTCCATAAAAAAGACGTACCTTTCAATATCTAGCTCACAAGCATCTCAGACCGGCAAGTGTTTCTATACAACTCACCCAGTTCTTGAAGAAGTCTTTTGTTTTGTATCATTTCAGGTCACACCACCCAAATAGCTGCCTCTTGGTGGTGATCTCATGGCTCATACATACAACGTGACTGAATTCATCCTCCTGGGACTGTCTCCCAGTCAGGAGGTGCAGAGAGTTTGCTTTGTGATTTTTCTGCTCTTATACATGGCGATCGTGCTGGGGAACTTCCTCATTGTGCTCACTGTCATGACCAGCAGAAGTCTGGGATCCCCCATGTACTTCTTCCTCAGCTACCTGTCCTTCGTGGAGATTTGCTACTCCTCTACTACAGTCCCCAAACTCCTCTCAGATCTGCTGGCTGAAAGGAAAACCATATCTCTGTGGGGCTGCTTGGCACAATTTTTCTTCATGCACTTCTTTGCAGGCACTGAGATTTTCCTGCTCACAGTGATGGCCTATGACCGCTATGTGGCCATCTGTAAGCCCCTCAACTACACCACCATCATGAATCAGCAGGTGTGTATGGTCTTAGTGGGAATGGCATGGGTGGGAGCTTTTGTGCATTCCCTTTCCCAGATCCTTCTCGTCTTCCAACTGCCCTTCTGTGGCCCCAATGTGATTGACCACTATTTCTGTGATGTCCTTCCCTTGCTCCAACTGGCCTGCTCAGATACTTTCCTCATTGGTCTGCTGATTGTAGCTAATGGGGGGACCTTGTCTGTGACCAGCTTTGTTATCCTCTTGGTGTCCTATGCAGTCATTCTACTTCATCTGAGGACTCGGAGTTCTGAGGGTAGACGCAAAGCCCTCTCCACCTGTGGGTCCCACATCACCGTGGTTATGTTGTTCTTTGTACCTTGTGTCTTCATCTATCTGAGGCCTTCTACCACTCTGCCTGCAGACAAGATGGTAGCTGTGTTCTACACAGTGGTGACCCCACTCCTCAACCCTGTCATCTACTCCCTGAGAAATGCTGAAGTGAAGAAAGCCATGAAGAGGCTGTGGATCAGGACAGTGAAACCAGATGAAAAATAGAGGTGGAGCCTTGGTACTGCTCCTTGGGTTTGGAATGATGCTCAGTCCAAACTCAAGGGGCACAATGGGTAGAAGGAGGATAATTTCAGAGTTACCAATCTGGTGTCCATCTGTAAAAATGTCCTTTTATTCACTTGTAAAATATTTCCTCTTATGAATGTACTGAATATACCTAGCCATTTTTGGTTACTTCTAATTTTTTATATTGTAAGTAACACTCTTTAAGTATCCTTGAATAGAAATCTTTAACTAACTTTTGATTTTAGAACTCATTTCCTGTGGTGAGTTTACTCTCTTAAAGAGTAACTTTACTCAGACTACTCAAAAATACTTAAAAGAAGGAACTCTTTAAAATTCTTTCTAAAAGGCCAGCATCACTCTTATATCAAATCCAGACAAGGAGCCAATAAAAAAGGAAAACTACTGACCAATATTCCTGACAAACATAGATACAAAAAATTTTCAACAAGGCCAGAGATACAGCTCAGGGGTACTTAGTTCTTTCCTGGCCTATATGAGGCCTTGGGTTTGAACCTCAGTACTGCAGAAAAGAAAAGAGAGAGAGAGAGAGAGAGAGAGATTGAGAGACTGACTTCAACAGAGTAAGTTTTTCTTTTATTGGTTCTTGTTAGTTATATATAACATCAGGATTCATTTTGACATAATTTTGAAAGCATGGAATATAATTTACTCTAATTCAGTCCCCAGAACTCCCCCTATCTCTCCGCTCTTCCACCCATTCCCTTTATTCTTCTCTACTGATCTTTATGCTACTTATACATTTCATCTTGTGGATGTACATGATGGTAAGAGTCACTGTGGTATATTCATATACGCACATAGGAAAGATAGGTCAGATTCATTTCACTCTTCTTCCTTATCCCCCCAGTAGGTTTGATTGACTCATTTGTTAGCCATATAGGAAAAAACTTTAAAACATGATGAGGTAAATAATCTACATTTAATTTAGGACTAGGGATGTAGCTTGGTGATAGAGCACTTGCTTAACATATGTAAGGGCCTGGGTTCAAGCTCCAGTATTGCAAAAAAAAATTTTTTTTTCAATAAAATAATAGCTAACTGAATTTGACAATCCATCAAAATATGATGCAGGGAAGGAAGGAAGAAAATGAGGATGAAGGGAAGGTTAAGTGATTTCAATCTACAAAACACTTATCAAAATGTCCTCTTTACAGAGATGTAGGTAGACAGAACATTAGGATAACATAGTGGAATAACCATGGGTGACAGTAATTACTTAGCATTTCATAATAATTGGTGGGGTGAATTTTGAATGTCCCCAACACAAAGACATGATAAATGTATTAGGTGATAAATATGTGATCTGATCTGATCATTGCACATTTCGTACATGCACTGAAACATCATATCGTACCCCATAAATATATGAATTACTACAGAGGGAGGAGGAAATCAAGGAAGTGATTTTAGCCTACTAAACATTTGTCAAGATCCTCCACTTTGCATTTACCCTTGGTTTGAGCCTTCCAATTACCCAAACCCATTATATTGTTAGATATGATGCAGTCAATAGTGTTCCAGAAGATTCAGTGACAACTCCTCACCTCTATCCTTCAAACATTACACCAGGGTATCCTGGTTACCAAGGAGAACCACAGCAGAAGTAACATTAAGTCCTATATTTGTTGCTGCTGTTCTGAAATATCTCACTAGAAATCCATTTCAAAAACACAATAATCAGTCATATATCTTTCTATCATTGTCCCATCCCTGAGTTCTCCTTCTTGCCCCACAGCTTCCTCATGGCGACTTTCACCTCTGCATTTCTGAGTGTGTAGATGATGGGGTTCAGCATGGGGGTGATGACCGTGTAGAACACAGCCACCAGCTTGTCCCCAGTGAAGGTGGACGAGGGCCGCATGTAGATGAAGATGGCAGGTCCAAAAAACAAGATGACCACCGTGATGTGAGAGGCACAGGTGGAGAGGGCTTTGCGCCTCCCCTCTGCAGAGCGGTTCCTCAGGCTGAACAGGATGATGACGTAGGAGGACACCAAGATGGTGAGGGAGAAGAGGGAGATTAATCCACTATTGACCAGCACAATACCCCCTCCACAAAGGTGTCCTTGCAGGCTAGCTTGAATAAGGGATGGAGGTCACAGAAGTAGTGGTCAATCACTTTGGGACCACAGAAGGGCAGAGGGATGGTGATGAGAACCTGAATTATGGAGTGAATGAAGCCCCCCAGCCAGGAACCAGCCACCAGCATGTGACATAGTTGACAACTCATAATGTTCATGTAATGAAGAGGCTTGCAGATGGCCACATAACAGTCATAGGCCATCACCACAAGCAAAATTATCTCAGTAACTGCAAAGAAGTGGAAGAAGAAGATCTGGGCCAGACAGCCCTTTAGGGAGATGGTTTTAACCTTGGCAAGTAAGTCAGTGATGAATTTAGGGACCACAGTAGAGGAGTAACAGATCTCCACCAGGGACAGGCAACCAAGGAAGAAGTACATGGGGGAGCGCAGACTCTTACTGACACTGACGTCATAATGATGAGGCCATTGCCCACCACGGTGGCCAGGTACATGGAGAGAAACAACACAAAGCATACTTTCTGCATCTCTGGATCCTGGAAAAGGCCAGCGATAACTAACTCAGTCACATTGTTTGTACATGTCATGAATTGGATTTGGAGAAGATGGATCTCAGAGAAGACCCCTGTGACAAAGGAAATGCAGTCATAAGGACATAGCCTCTGAATTCTAGGAGACCCTCTGGTTTTGCACGATCCCATGGCTTCATGAAATGGTAATATATTTTGAAAACGGGATCTAGCTCACTCTCCAACAGCAGTTCATATGTAATATATGGGCATTCACTACTTTGCTTGTGTCTGTGTCCAGGTTTGCCCTTCATGGGCACACTTTCTTGTTGGAAGCAGGTGAGGATTTTTTTTAATACAATTCTCTAAACCAAAGATTTTATTAAGCAACTCCCATGTACCTAGACAACTCAGGACACAGGAAAAGAGAAGGAAATGAGGCTCCACACTCAGGAAGCTTGGAATTTCATGTGATGAAAGGGCACATTGACACAATGAGGGAGAGAACACCCTCAAGATTTTCTCTGCTCTTAAAACTACTTTGATTACAGATGAATTGATAAAGAAAATGTGGTATGTATATACTACATGAAGTATTATTCCCACATAAAGAAGAATGAAATTATGGCATTTGCTGGTAAATGGATGGAATTGGAGAACATGGTATTAAATGAGATAAACCAGGCTCAGAAAGTCAAAGGTTGAAAGTTTTCTCTAATAGGCAGAAGCTATTCCAAAATAAGGGGTAAAAGAGAAAGAGAAAAAGGGAAATTCCATCCAAATACAAGAAAGACCAGTGGAACCAATGAAGGGAATGTGGGGAGAAGAAGGAGGGTCAGCATAAGGGAAAAACAATGGAATTAATCTTACCTAACTTTCCTATCTACATATGAGTATAACAGAGTGAATCTTACATCATGCATATCCACAAGACACTAACCAAAAAACAAAAAAAATTAAAACATATAAGTAAATAGCAGAAATATCAGTAGTAGATGGAAGGAACAGAGGGAGGGATGAGGGGAGGAAAAAGAGAAATGTTGAAAACTGAATTAGAGCAAATTATATCCCACATATTTATAATTATGTGAAAATAAATCCTAATGGTACATAAAACTAAATAGAACCAAATAAAAATTTTTTTTAAATTTTTGAATGTTTTAAAAAACTACTTTGAAGTATCTCTTACTGCCCTGAATTTTCCTTCTTCCATGTGCTTCCATTCTAAAAATATATTACATGTGGCCCTCAATTTCAGTCATAGTGAAAATCTGAAGAAAAATATAAGGTTAAACGTGTGTGGTACTGGGCTCGATCCTTAGAAGCACATTAAAAATAAATAAATAAATAAAATAAAGGTATTGTGTCCATCTATAACTAAAATTTTTTTTTTTTAATTTGAGAAAAAAAGAAAACCTGCTGAGATTACCCTTAGTATTGTTTCCGGCTAGAACTAGAGAAGACACAAGGATTGATCAGGGTAAAAGAAGAACAACTACATGGACAGAGGAGGCTTGCTTACTAAAGCAGAGGAATGGAGATAGCAAGGCACCAAAACAGCCCCAGAAGACCACAGGCAGTCTGGTGGCCTCAAGGACACTAGAACATCTGTGTGCCTGATGGTCACATTTTCATTGTCATCCCAACACCCAAGGTGACCACTGCAGCCCTTCATTCAGGGTCTACTGTGTGCTGTACTGTAAGCACTTCCACATCCTCTCCTCACTTCATTCTTCCTTATCCCTTTGAGATAGCTAAATGACAAGTGATGAAACCAAGACTCAGACAGATTCAGGATCTTGCTCAAACTCGGCCAGTGAATGCCTGAGCCAAAGCCAGGACCAGGCTATCTAGAAGATAGAGGACATGGAGTTAGTTACTCTGGTGCCTTAGAAAATGGCACCAAGACCCATGGCCAATACAAAGCTTTCCCAAATCCATTTATTATTCCCTGTCTGTGACTAGCACAAGCCTTGTAGGAAACTCCAAGTTACTGGTAGTGCTTCAGTTCCACCTTCTCTGGATCATCAGAGACCAGGGAGCTTTGTGGAATCTTGAACAAAGTGTGAGCTTCAGGGATCTGCCTTTCTTCCCCCATCCCATGGCCAACGTTTGGACAGGGGTCCCAGCTGCAGCTGGTAGACCAAGCAGTGGCATCTGTCACTATCTGCCAGCACAGGCCACCTGATGGCACCCCTCCTGCACTGGGTCTCAGAGCAGCAACACTGTTCTCTCAGGCCCTCACACCAGAAGCCTCAAGGTCACCTCTACCGCATGCACCTCCTCTCCCTCCATATTTACACTGTGCCACATCCACTGATTTCACCAGTCCCTCTGGCTGGCTGTCATCCTGCAACCACCATCTCCCAGCAGGACAGGAGCTCATATGAGGATGACTGCAGACCACCCCATGCTCCATCTGTCCCCAGGTGTCCATGGTGTCATCCCCTAATCTGTTCTTCATACTAAAGTTAGAAAGTCACCCTGAGTCTCCCTCTGCTCACATCATTCAGAAATGCTCACTGTCTCCCTGAGCCTGGCAATCAGACCCAAATTCCTCCACCTGACTTTTAGAACCCTCTCCAGGACTTTACCAGCCCTCCAGTTCTCTCTTAAAATGCCAAAACTCTTACACACATGCACACACGTCATTTCTGAATCCTTACACTCACAAGCTTACCGTAATGGACCACATAATGTGTATTTTTCTTAGTGCATTAGAGGGATTTAGTACAATATATAAGATGCTTCCACGGGATCATTGTGGGAGTCCAAAGCTGATAAATCCCAAAAGGTAAGTGACCTGTCTTTCAGTGGAGGGGAGAGCTCTATGTTCCTAGATCTCTGAAGGAGGGAAGCAAACAAAGCAAGTACCTAGTTGAGTACCTTTCACTTTTCTCAGAACTGGTCTAAGGAGGCCCAGGGTGTGATCCATGCTCTTGGTAATGTATTCAACTCTGCCAACCACCTGCCTCTTATCTGAGTTTGAATTCAAGATGTTTGGACTTGTAAGAGAAATAAAGGTAAACCTATAAAAACCAATCTCAGAAATCACTGAGAGATAAGAGTATAGTTAGGTAGTGTCTGGTTTTTCCAGGTTTTCTCCTCAACAGAGGATTACTGATCACATTCCTCCTTTAAAACTACCCTTTCCTTTTCTGTGTTCTCTCTTCTCTATTTATTTCCCTCTCTGCTACTTGTAACCACCATATCTCCATTTACGTGATGAAAAATGCCTCCCCTCCCCTGAAATACTGCCTCACCTAGAAGTACAGAAACCAAAGGTGGCAAACAAATAAAGCACAAATCATTATGGAGCGTAGACTCTGCATCAAACAACTGAATGGTCTAAGGACCAGAGCAAATTAATACAACATGGGCTATGGCAACCGAAAATATAAGAGAAAACTTGATCTGCCAAAATGACTCTAGAGTGAAGTAAGAGAACCTCCACCCAAGCACAGGTGTCTACCTGGTGTTAACCAAGGACTACTTCACGAAATTCCAAAATTATAAATGACTTTAAAAGCCATCAATTTTATCCTATATACATTTAATTGCAATGAAAATGATCAATTTAATTCATTCCTCAGCGCCTCCTCCAAAATTCATCAAATCCAACCACCTCATTCCACAAATGAACCCATGTGACTCTAAGAGGACAGTTAAGTTGCCTAACATCCTTTGCCTCTTTAGAAATTGTGTGCCTTATTTCTAGTCACATCACCTACCTTTGGGTCAGAAGAGCAGGTGTGGCTTTGTGCTGCCTTGGAACAAGGAATTGGACCAGATGGATCAAATCCACTCAGGAGTCTCCAATTCAGCATGAAGCTAACCACTCTGCTGAAATAGATGATTACTCAAGAAGTTGTTCTGGTCTGAGAAGACAAAGATAGTGAGGGGCATTAGATTCCTCCCTGCAACTTCTGATCCTTGAGCAAGAAAGCACCCTGAGCTATGTTACCACCCAGCAGACTTCTCACTCAAGACCCCCAGTGGACAAAGTCCCACATCACACTCAGCTAATCCACTCCAAGATTAGTGATGGAAGAATTTTCACAGATTTTACTCTAATTCCCTCTGATTATAGGTGAGGTGATAGGTTTGCTGGCTGCCAGAGTCATACACTAGTTATTTGCCAAGTTTCTAACTCAGAAATCAGTGCTCTTCCATCAGCATTAGGCTGTCTTCTAATGGATTAGGAGGTAGTTGCTACTGGAATTCAAAGATATCCCTTTTTCACAAAGGAAAATTGCCAATATTCATGGTAACTGTTAGAAAACAAAGTAGATTAAGCCTAAGGTAAGCCAAGAAGGAATATTCAGAGAATTCGTATCAAGAGTAATATTTGGATTGATAACATTTCAGAAATAAACAAGAGCCGTACAAATCAGCAAAACCAGAGTTTTTTAAGGTCCTTTTTGATGAGAATATCTACACATCCCCTCATAGTGCAAGGGTTGTGACTAAATGATAAAAAATCCTTGGACTACTTATTACACCAACACTATAATCAAGGGACCAACTTCCCCATGGAATTTCTTTTCTCTAGAGTGAAACTTTACAAGCAAACTATGACTAGAAGGAAGGTCAAAATCTATTTCAATTGCTTTAGTGACATGAACAGAAACATTTTCTTCACCCCAAAACAAGGAAGTCAAAGTTGAAAGTAAGACCAATAGAAAGCTTTTGTGCCCAGACTGGTCAACTGAAAATAAGTACAAGAATCAGTACTGAACAAACACAGGAGTGGCCATGGAGGCAGACACCTGGGCACTAGCTGAGCTATGGCAGGAGATTAACACTCCAGTTTTGCCCAGCCCTTTCACCTCCCCACTCTCACTCTCCTGTCTGTCCATTTCCATATGAGGTGATAGAATGGACCTGGCTCATCACTCACCTTGCTACTCTAGCAGTCACACATTCATGTGTAACACATTTAAAATCACTATTCTCCCTGGCCTGCCGCTCTCTCTCAGTGATGACCTTGGAATATGGTAAGAATTTCCCACCAAAGACATGCCATTCATTCACTCATTCATTCATTCATCTAGCCTTTTATTCAACAAAGAGTAAGGAGGCTCATGATGTACCAAGCACCATTCTAACTACTGGGTCTTTGCCATTCAAGAAAAAATATCCCTAGATTCATGGAGGTTTACAACTTCATATCCTCTCCAAGACTTCACGGAGGAAGAGACAATAAACCAAATTAACGTGCAAGTCAGTTAATTAGTAATTAGTCCTTTGAAGAAAAATAAAACAAATTACGATGATCGGGAAATCTGGTAGATAAAATTTTCTGTAAGATAAGGAAGGGCCTCTTGTGCCAGGATCATTCACCATTTTCTTGTGATCCTGGGCAAATAACCATTTCTCTGAGCCTTATTTTCTAATAATAAAAGTGAATAAATTTGAATCATTTGAAGTGCCAGATTGCCAACCATAGCACTAATTTAGAACATGTTCATCAAATGATTGAGTAATAAGTGCTTGTACATTGCAGTGCACTCTCTAAAGTGCTATAAATGAGGTGAAGTGCTGTTTCAGTCACTGTTTTACTGCATGCTTTTCCTTGCCTGGTGTCCAACACACCTGAATTTAATCCACCACCAACACAAATGTGACTGAGCTAATTATCATTGGCCTTTTCCAGGATCCAAAAGGGCACAGAATGTGTTTTGTGGTGCTTCTTCCCATGTCCCTGGCCACAGTGTGGACAACGGCCTTCTAATTCTGATGGTGACCTGGCTGGCTCAGACATTCTTTTTTCACTTAGGGTGGGTGCTGACTTCCTCTTGCCCACAGTGATGAATTATGACCACTGGGGATATTTGCAAGCCTCTTTAATGTGCAACATTATAATTCCACCTGTTTGTCACCTTTTGGTAAATGACTTGCCAACAGGGCCTAATTCCTTCCATGGTTCAGATCCTGTCTCTGTCCAGTTGCCCTGCTGTGTTCCAAACATGATTTCACAGTGCTTCTGTGGTGTCCACCCTTCATTAAAGATTGCCTGGGCTGAGAGCTTTACCTAAGGGGTCACTATATTGACCAATAGTGAATTGATCTCTGTTTCCTCCCTCATCTTGCTGTCTTGCTATACTCTCATCCTGGTCAACTTGAGGAAACCTTCTGAAGAGGAGGGATGAACTGCTATCTTCACCGGTGCCTGTCCAAAACAGTGGTCATGGTTAAAGTTCAGAGCGGAAATGTGGCCCAAAGACCCACGTGTTAAAGGGTTGGCACATGGTCTTGGAACAATTGAAAGATTATGGAATCTTCACAAAGTTTGATCACTGAAGTCATACCCTCAAAGTGGGCATTGGGACCCTGGCCCCTTCCTGTCACTCTGTTGCTCAGTTACCATGGGGTGAGCAGGCTTCCTCCATCATGCGCACCTGTCATGATGCACCATGCTACCACAGACCCAACACAACATGGCCAAGCAACCATGGACTGAATCCTCTGAAACCGTGAGCCAAAATAAACATTTGCTCCCTAGAAGCTATTCACATTAGGTATATTGTCAGAGCGATGGAAAGGTAACTAACGAAGCCATCTTGGTTCTTTGTTCCATTTTGTTCATGACCCTAGGGGTTGAACAGGGTCTCACTCACCCTAGGCAAGCACTCTACCTCTGACCTCCATGCCCAGCAGATTTCTGAACCTGCCATCTTCCTGTAGTCTCAGTTCTCCTCTACCTTCATGGAGGACAAACTGGTGGCCGTGTTCTTCAGTCTTCACTCCCAAGCTGAATCCCATCATCTACACACAGAAACATGAGGGTGAAAACTGTCATGAGGAGGTTGTGAGGCAAGAGAGTGAACTCAAGGATGGAATGAAAATGAAAACCTCAACCAAAAATACCACCAACAGGTTAACTAAAACTGCAATCTGATTTTAGTCAACTGTGAAGGAGCACAGCACAGTTCACCTGTCTGTGTTTTCCTGTATGTTAAATAAGCCACTTTAACTTCATGCTATGACTTCAAGTCCTGTCCTAGTTGGCAGTATTTTACAGTATGTTCACATTGGGATATATTCTCTCTTCCCCAGTAATCAGCAGTGCACCATGTTTAGAATTTAGCAATGGATCACCTGGAATGGATTCCACCCAGTCACCTATCAGCAGTGTGACCTTGGCTGTATTCAGTTCACCACTGGGGTTAGCATGTAGTAGTAAATAGAAGGACCATGGCACTAGGAGACAGAAGTCCATGCTTTGGTAGGTTCTCCTTACCAGTGTGATCTTGGGAGAGTCCTAGGAGAGATTCTATACTTCCTTGGGTACCTTCCTCCCATTAGCCTGGTTCTCATGCCTGAAGTTCCATGGTAGAAGCTTTATTTCATGAACAAGAGGGGAATTTTTTAGAAGACAAATATCTCAGGGTGGGGGGATGCAACATAATCATTATTAACCATTATCATCTGCATCTGAACAATTTCAAGACTCTTCTCTTTCTATATAGTGGTTATCTGGAGTCTCAGGGAAGGAGAGTGATGTAGCCAGGGCTGCATTTGGTTCACCTGGTGAAGAGTGACTTTGGTCAAACCAATCTCACTGCTTGTTCCTGCGTGCACTGTAACCAAAGAAAACCTTTTACATTTTTTAATGGTTGAGAATAATCAGGTAAAGAAGGTTTGGGGACACACAGAAGTTATCATGAAATTCACATGTTAATGTTCATAGTACAGTTTTATTGGATGACAGCATGTTCACATATCTTTGTCTTTTTCCATGCCACATGGGCAGAATCAAGCAGCTGTGACAGAGATTGCATAGTCTGCAAAAGCCAAAATATTTGCTCTCTAACTTACGTCTTGGTTAAAGTCACAGAATCATGTATTGCTGACTCAAAGAGAGGTTTGCACAAATACTGAAGGCTTTTATGCAATTATCTGCTAGTTTCTTTTCTGTGATTCTTTATCTGTGGAGAACAATGGTTAACTGTTGCCGACTGCAGCAACAATCCTGCAGGAATTTATCGGAGGCGGACTGGGAATGAACTACTTCTATTATCTTTCTCTTTAGTGGGCTGCTTTCTTGCTTGCTTACTTGTTCACTAGTTTATAGAGGAAGAGAGTCTTGCTTAGAAGAAGAGAGACTTTGCTTAGAGGAAGAGAGACTTTGCTTAGAGGAAGAGAGGCTTTGCTTAATTTTAGAGGTGCTACACTTTCAGAGGTCTACTGCTTCTTAGAGGTGGGTCGCTTCTTGGAGGTGCGGGGTGCGGCATACGGCATGCAGCCTGCAACCTGCAGCCTGCGTCCTACGTCCTTCGCCCTGCGTCCTGCAACCTGCAACCTGCAACCTGAGACCCCCGCCCAGGTGAAGAGAATGTCTTATATACCTAAGGCAGCCAATCAGCTTAGGATTAGCACGATTGGAGCACACACCACAGTACCAATCAAGAAAGAATGAGGAACATCTGTTGACCACTAGTGCTGAGGAGACGTTAACTAATCAGGCAAAAGGTCATGAGAGATCATGTTGTGTTAACACTAATTATGCGCCACCTCTTGGCCCAACGCCAGCCGCCATCTTAGAGCTGCTTAAACATGTCTCTACAGTTAACTCCGTTATTACAGGTGGAAGAGCAATCGTGTCAAACATTGTCCTAAATCATAAAATGTCTCATCAGAGTTTTCTCCTTAGTCATTAGTTGACACTTGGGGCACTTACTTCAAGGCTGGGTTGACATTTGTGAGTAGCACTTGAGTAGAGCCCATTCATTCACAAAGTTCTCTTATGACATCTTTAAAATTTTCTATCACACTAAATGTGAAACACACACAGGTGTGGCCAAAGCACAATAAGGAATTCCCATGTACTCCACACCTAATTTCAATGCTTGGGAATTCAGAACAAATCTGCTTCCTCCATAGCAGGCTATCTCCAGGGCAGTCCTGTGGACACTGGACTGGGGAATTCTCTGCCATGTGGATGGCCCTGTGCCTTGGACGATGTGTCACACTCCCCTGGGTTCTCCCCACTTCATGTCAGCAGCCTCCCTCACCAGCCAGCTTGGACAACAGCCAATGGCTCCTCACAGTACCCAGTGTCCTCTGGGGTAAAACCACCCCTGGCTGGGAACCACCCCTCTATACCTCTTCCACACCACAGGCTTTGAGAGGTGCCATTTCAGTTTCCCTAAGCTCAGACCCACCCTCCTGAGTACTGTCAGTTTATGGCAAGTCACATGATTAAGCTCCTGATGAGCAGGACATGTATCATTGCCTTATCAACAGCTCCATGCAGGTGAGTGCTCTGTGAATTCTGGTGAATTTAATTTGTCCACATTTCAAAATTATTTCTTTTTTCCTACTAGGCTTGTGCAGGTCTTGCTTCCCCTGAGATCTTCTGCCTGATTAGGAAGGGGAAAGGGCACACATCCCTGGAGACCTCCTCTCACCTGATCATGCCTACTCCCCGGGTGTCCCTTAAGCAGTGTGAACTTAAGGCTGAGCTGTCAGGGCTTAGTTCTCTGTGGGAAACCTGGAGGTGACTCTACTTGGCTCTTGTCAGGTAGATCTGAGACTCTGGTGCCTCAGTCTCCCACATTCCCAAGTCGAAGGCTACAAGGGGAGTAGATCCTCCATCTTGGGACTCCAGGCAAGCAGGACTTCTGGTCCTAGATTGGCCTAATGCTTCTGGCTAACTGGCAGCTTGCATGAGACCAGGGCGATTCTCAGGGAGAAATTTGCATGTCTGTCTTCAGAACAGAAAGGGTCACTGTGGTGAGCTCAGCAAGTCACAGACACAGCTCTGGTGTCAGTTTTGTTTTGTGATATAGACTTCTTTGTTATGTGATGATTGATTTTACTTTTAAAGCAGAGGGAATGGGCCCTGAGGCACCTGGTGTTTATGAAGTTCTCTTGTATAGGTCTGGTACTGGTGGCAGTTCTATGCCAGGCTCTGAGATTCAGGAATGGAGATGGTATGATTTTGGTCCTTGGGGACCCTTGTTCTTTCAATACTGACTAAAAATCTATGGTCAAACAAATACTGTGTTTAGAAGACCAGGGAAGACACACACCCACTGTCACTCACCCCAGGGACACTGAGTGCTACTAGGTGATGGTCACTGGAGTAAGCAGTGGAGATGAAGTGGTGAGAAGATGCAGTCTCTCCACAGGAGGCTTAGAGTGCAGTGGGAAGGTGGACAAATAAAACAACATAATCCAGTGTGAAGTACTGTGAATCCAAAACATCCTGAAGGAAAGGGGGCCACTGGCTGTGAGGATCTTGGTCTAAGACATGGACTTCCTGTGTCTGAGAGGAATCAAAAGCAGCACACAGGACAAGAAGTTAACTTATCATAGGATGGCACTGGGAGTGGAACTCATGGCATCTACCTCTGACATAGGAATGGTTTGCATGTTACTTTGAACCTTGAGTGTGAAAAAGATAAATAACATTTCAGTAACTCTGGAGGCTGGGTTGGAAGGATCCCAAGTTCAAGGTCACCTTGGGCCACTTAGGGAGACCCTACATCAAAATAAAAAAATAAAAAGGACTGAACATGTAGCTCAGTGGTAGAGTACATACCTAGCATGGTCAAATCTGAGTTCAATCCCCAATACAGCCAAAAAAGACCTTTCTAGATATCACATAGGTACTCTCTTCCATGAATGGCTTGGTAAAATACCCCAATGATCTAAGAATTTAGGAACGGGCCTTGCCTTCTCTCCATTTCTGTAGTTGTAATTTCTCTCAGTGAATTTCCTCTGGCTCCTGGTAGACTTCAACTATCTTAGTAGTCTCCATCAATTATGAAAGGAAGCTTTGTGGCTTGATTGCAAGTGGCCTGGCTCCCAGGTTCAGGTACTCTGGAGCCTTACTATATGAGACCACACTGACCTCAGCTAGCTTGGACAAAGCCCAGCATTGACTAGGACAATCAGCAAATCAGTCACCAGGAAGTCTTGATGATGACAAGGTGTTGAGAAACTAGAATGTAGAGAAGAATGAGTCAAATAATGAGTGGGTACTGGGGAGAGGTGTGGGAACTTTGTTGGCACTGGATGCATAATGACTGGAGGAAATGAAAAGTGCGGAGAATTTTGCATGGATTGAATGGATCCTTAGAAAGCAATAAGGGCACCCAGAGACCAAGTTTATAGAACAAAAAATAGGAGGGAAAAGAAATAAGGATTCAGGAAAAGTCTTGTGGTTCTCTTGAGGGTGCTGAATCCAGGGAGGTGCACCAGAGGACGTCTCTTCTTAAGACTCTGAAGGACATGTGGACAGGTTGAGAACACTGTTTTGGAAACCAATTTTAGAAAACATGCAAAAAAAAATGTGTAATGCAGGAAAACTGCAGTGAAAGATAGTTTAGAATACACAAAGAAAGACATATTACATAGAGCAACACTGTCCTGGCTGCCCAACATTGTCCAATGAGGGAACTTACTGACTTAATATGTCACCCCTCCTCTGCTCTGTTTCCACTAGTCCAATCTCCACATACACAATGATTTCACTTTCCAAATGACATTCTTGATGACTTCCCATATTCTGCAGAATTAGCCCCCAAATTCATAACAGTTCTTCACACACTGTTACTAATCTCTCTGAACAGTTTTATTTGTTATTATCCTACCTTAATCAAGCAACACACAGTGCATCTAGAGTTGCTGGTTCCATTCTTGAATGCTCTTCCTGTCTTCTATAAAGAAGACTTATCCTTCAATATCTAGCTCACAAGTGTCTCAGACAGGTTCACCCAGTTCTTGAAGAAGTCTTTTGTTTTGTATCATTTCAAGTCACCACCCAAATAGCTGCCTCTTGGTGGTGATCTCATGGCTCATACATACAACGTGACTGAATTCATCTTCCTGGGACTGTCTCACAGTCAGGAGGTGCAGAGAGTTTGCTTTGTGATTTTTCTGCTCTTGTACATGGCGATCGTGCTGGGGAACTTCCTCATTGTGCTCACTGTCATGACCAGCAGAAGTCTGGGATCCCCCATGTACTTCTTCCTCAGCTACCTGTCCTTTGTGGAGATCTGCTACTCCTCTACTACAGTCCCCAAACTCCTCTCAGATCAGCTGGCTGAAAGGAAAACCATATCTTGGTGGGGCTGCATGACACAGCTTTTCTTCATGCACTTCTTTGGGGGCACTGAGATTTTCCTGCTCACGGTGATGGCCTATGACCGCTATGTGGCCATCTGTAAGCCCCTCAACTACACCACCATCATGAACCAGCAGGTGTGTATGGTCCTGGTGGGAATGGCATGGGTGGGAGGCTTCATGCATTCCTTTGCCCAGATCCTTCTCGTCTTCCAACTGCCCTTCTGTGGCCCCAATGTGATTGACCACTATTTCTGTGATGTCCTTCCCTTGCTCCAACTGGCCTGCTCAGATACTTTCCTCATTGGTCTGCTGATTGTAGCTAATGGGGGGACCTTGTCTGTGACCAGCTTTGTTATCCTCTTGGTGTCCTATGTGGTCATTCTACTTCATCTGAGGACTCGGAGTTCTGAGGGTAGACGCAAAGCCCTCTCCACCTGTGGGTCCCACATCACTGTGGTTATGTTGTTCTTTGTACCCTGTGTCTTCATCTATCTGAGGCCTTCTACCACTCTGCCTATCGACAAGATGGTAGCTGTGTTCTACACAGTGGTGACCCCACTCCTCAACCCTGTCATCTACTCCCTGAGAAATGCTGAAGTGAAGAAGGCCATGAAGAAGCTGTGGATCAGGATAGAGGCGGACTCTTGGTACTGTTCTTGGGTTTGGAATGATGCTCAGTCCAAACTCAAGGGGCACAATGGGTAGAAGGAGAAAATCCTAGAGTTACCCAATCTGGTGTCCATCTGTAAAAATGTCCTTTTAATCACTTGTAAAATATTTCCTCTTATGGATGTACTGAATATACCTAGCCATTTTCAGTTGCTTCTACTTTTCAGTGCTGTAAGTAACACCCTTTTAAATATCCTTGAATAGAAGCCTTTGGCTAACTTCTGATTTTTTGGATGCATTTCCTATGGTGAGGTTACTCTCTTAAAGAGCATGAAGACTCTTGATGCACAGTGTTAGTGAATTACATGTCTTGTGGAAAGGTTCTCTATAGAATTGAACAGTCACCAATTATTGGTTTGTTGAGAAATAAGATTTTAAATCATCTCAAACTATTCCCTAACAGTACATATTTCAAAGGAATCATGTAATTTTATAGCCCTCCCCCTTACACAATTGCCCAGAGTTAACACCAGGAATGAGATGAATTGATATAATGTTCCTCCTGACTTGATGCTCTGAAGAGGCACACTATGTCATTCCTGTGGTATTCCTTCCAAATTGTACATCCTAAGTCAAACATGAAAATGCATAGGGGAAATCCAAATTGAAGAATGTTCTGCAAAATGACTACCCTTCATGCTTCAAAAATGTGAAGACAGAGAAAGATTGAAGAATTGTTCCACACGAAAGGCTGATAACAATGGAATGCCACATGGGATCCTGGATTCCATCCTGTGTTAGGTAAAGGACATTAGTAGGACAAAACTCTTTAGATAATGTAACTGTAGAAATGCTAAATTATTGATTTTGAAAATCATGCTGGGTTTATCCTTGGGATTTAGAAATCATTCATTGAGGTATCTGAAGATGAAGAATTACCGTATTAGCCACTTTCAAACATTACAGAGAAAAATAGTAATTTTATGTATGTATTTACTGTGTACAACACACTGTTTACATATAGGCATATACACAGTGAAATTATTAATACAAGTGAAGCAAATTAATCCACCCATGACCTTCCACAGTTAGCTTTTTCCGTAGTGAGAGTACTTAACATTTAAACTCTTAGTACATTTTCAGTGTACTATCTTAACTATAGTTCACATGCTACACATTAGATCCTACACTTACTCATGTTACATAACTGCAAGTCTGCATCCTTTGGCCTACATCTCCCTATCTTCATTGTATGACAACCTATCCATTTTTTGTCTACATGTCTATCTACTTATTGAGAGAATGATAAAGAAAATGTGGGAAAATACTAATAGTTGAGAATTGGATTAAGGAATAATAATTATTCTTTGTACTTTTGCAAGATTTTAGAAGTTAAATTATTTTAAAATAAAATATTTTAAATGTTTTGCTAATTATACACACATTGTTGTCTAACTTGCATTTCTCTGATTTTTTGTGAGGATGGGTGTTTTGTTTTTTAATTGGCTTTGAGTCTTATTTTGATACTATTCATTTGATCCCCAGCACTGCAATAGAAAAAGTCCAGGAAAATATTCTCAATGTTTAAAAATTTTACATTTCTATATGGTAAAATGATCCATTTTTCTATCAATTTATTCCATTGTGTTTGAGCTTAAATTATTTTACATCATTAGCAATTTTTAATTACTTGCATTTTTAATTAATTTAATATAAAGTAACATTCATAAGGTTTGAAAGTAAAATATCAAGCTACACATATGAAAAGTTTTATTTGTTTTTTAATATTCCTTCTTTGCCTTTATTCTCTTTTGCTTTCCCTAGTGTCCTATATTTCTTACAGAGTCTATTTAAGTAAATAAATGTACTACTATGTATGTTCTCATTTATCTCACTTTTACAAACAAACCTTTTATCTGACAAATAAAAGCTGAGAGCACATATCTCCACCTGAACTGTCCTACAGAGAATGTAACAGAAGTTATTCACACTGAAAGAAAGACACGTTAATGACTAACGAGAAAAGATGGGAAGATATTAAACTTACAATAGTAAATGTATGAATTCAGAATGCCTTAGTATTATAAATATAAATCATTCCTATCTTAATATAAAGGCTAAAAAATAAAACAACTAAAAATAATAACTACCTCAATATGTTAAGAGACACTGTAGAAAGATGTAAAATGAGGCATTAAAGTCTTAAAATGTGGAGAGGAATGTTATGCAGGTGAGGAGTTCTCTTCTTACTTTATCTTCTTTTTTCCTTATTTTATCTTTACAATCATATTAAGTTGTTATTTCAAAATAGCTTTCTATAATTGAATGTTTTTCCGTCAACATCAAGATAATCACGATGCAAAAATCTGTAATAGACAAACCAAAAATAGTAAGCAATAATCAAAATGCACTACTAGAGTCAATGAAACTGGAAGAGAAGGAAGAAAAAGAAAGAAACTTCAATAAAATTAGAAAACAATTTATAAAATGGCAGTATGAAGACCTTACTTATCAATAATTACCTTGAGTAGAAATGGCTTCAATTCTGCTATTAAAACACATTGACTGAAGGAATAAAAAAGAAACAAGATCCAACTACATGTTGTTTAGAAGAAAGTCACTTCACCTCTACGGACACATACAGACTGAGAGTGAAGGGGTGGAATGAGATATGCAAACAAATGGAATCCAAAAGAAAGCAGCATTAGCCACTTGTATCAGGTAAAATAGGTTTCAAGTGAAAAGCAGTAAAAAGGGAGAAGTAACATCATTATATAATGACAATGTGCTCAATATATCAAGAGGAAATGATAATTCTAAACATATACACACCCAAAATCAGAGCACCCAAATATATAAGCAAATATTATTAGCTGTAAAGGGAGAGATAAACCAGTACAATAATAGTAGTTAATAGACTTTAACTCCCATTTTCAGTAATGGAAAGATCAGATAGACAAAAACAAGGAAACAGCAGAGTTAGACTGCACCCTACACCAAATGGAACAGCTATCTACAGAATATTCCATCCAACAGCTGCAGAACACACATTCTTCTCAGTAGAACATGGAACCTGCTCCAGGATACACCATATCACAGGCACAAAACAAGTCCCAACAAAATTTTAAGAAAACATATCGAGTACAAATGTGTATCAACAAGTTCCATTATTATGTACATCTATAATGCACCAATAAAAAATGTGAAAAAAGAAATCATATCGAGCATCCTTTTTTGACCACAGTACGATTAAACTACAAATCAATAACAAGAAAAACTTAGGAAATTATATGGATATTAAACAACTTATTATAGAACAACCAATGGATAAAGGCAAGATGTTAATTTAAAAATTTCTTGAAACAAACAAAAATGGAGGTAAAATATACCAAAATATATGAAACACAGCAAAAGTAGTAGGGGGGTTGGGTATGAAACATGGTGGAATGAGACAGACATCATTACCCTATGAAATGTATGATTACACAAATGGTGTGAATCTACATTGTGCACAACCACAGAAACAGAAAGATGTACCCCCATTTGTGTACAATGAATCAAAATGCAGTCTGTAAAAATAAAAAAGAACTTTAAAAAAGCAGTACCAAGAGGGAAGTCTATAGCACTAAATGTGCACATTAATAAATAGAAAGATTTCAAGTAAACAACCTAGCAATGCACCTCAAGGACTTAAAAAAACAAGAATGAAACAAACCCAAAATTGACTGATGGAAATAAAAAAGAGCAGAACAGAAATAAATGAAATCAAGACTTAAAAAAAATACCAGACACCAAAATGAATAGTTGGTTTTCTGAGCTCAAATGAGCAAAGCTTTAGCTGTACTAACAAAAGAAGAGAGAAAATTCAAATAAAATTAGAGATGAAAAAGGAAACATGACAACTAATAGCAGAAAAACAAAAGATCATAGAATTTTTTATGAATAATTATACTCCAGAAAATTATTAAACCAGGAAGAAATGAATAAATTACTGGATACATACAAACTATGAAGATTGAATCAAGAAAAACAGAAAATCTAAAAAGATTAATAATTAGTAATGAGATTGAGGGAATTATTAAATCACTCCCCCATTGGTAAACAGTCTGGGATTAGACGGCTTCACAGCTGAATTCTACAAAATGCTTAAAGAAGAATTATGTTCATTTTTTCCTAGACTATTCAAAAATATTGAAAATGAGGGAGCTCTGCCAAACTCTTTCTACAAGGCCAGCATCCGCCTGATATCAAAACTGGACAGAACACAATAAAAAAGAAAAGTACAGTCCCACGTGAATACACAAACATTTTTCAACAAGGCTGAGAATGTAGCTAGTGATTGAGTACATGCCTGGTCTGCTTCAAGCCTTGGATTAGATCCTCAGCACTGCCAAAAAAAAAAAAAAAAAAAGAAAAAAAGGGAGATTGCAATAAGAAAGTTTTTGACTGACTCATTTGTTGGCCATATAAGGAAAACTTTTATACCATAATGAGATAAATAAACTGCATTTAATTTAGAGCTGGACATATAGCTCAGAGGTAGAGCATTTGCCTAACATATGCAAGGCCCTGGGTTCAATCCTTAGCACTGCTAAAATTAATTTTTTCAACAAAATAATAGCAAATTGAATCCCAAGAGTACATCAAAACAATTATACACTGTGATAGAGTGGGATTTTATCCCAGGGATGTAATAATGACTCACCATTCACAAATCAATAAATGTAATATATCGAGTCAACAGATTGAAGAGCAAAAACCTTGTGATCATCTTAATAGATGCATAAAAGGTGTTCAATGAGATTTGACATCCCTTCATGATAAAAACAGCAAATTAGACACAGGAGGAACACACCTCAGTACAATGAAGACTATATTTTAACTGCATGCTAATTTCAATCTGAACAGTGAAAAGACAAAAGTACTTCCTCTAAGATCTGGAATAAGACAATGAGGTCCCTTTTCATCATGCTTAGTCCACATAGCGCTAGAAGTGTTGGCGAGAGTTGTTAGGTAGGAGAAAGAAATAATGGGCATCAAAGGAGGAGAAAGAAAGTCAAAGCATCCTTATTTGCAGATGAAACCATTTGATATATCAAAAAACCTACTGACTCCACCAAAAATCTGTTAAAACTGACAAGCAAACTCAGTAGAGTTGTAGGACACACACACACACACACAAAAATACAGTAACATTTGTATATAACAATAATGAACTTGCTGAAAAAGTAATCATGAAAGCAGTTTGATTCACAATAGCTACAAAAATATCTAGAAAATAATTTAAGCAAGAGAAAGATTTCTATAACATAAACTATAAAACACTGAATTAAGGAGGACAAAAAATTAAAACCATTCCATGCTCATGAATTGGAAAAATCAATATTATTAAAATGGCCATACTTCACAAAGTGACTTATAGATTCACTTCAATTCACATCAAAATACTAATCACTCTTCACAAAGAAAAAAGATCAACCCTAAAATTCAAATGAAACCACAAAATCCCCAAAATAGTCAGAACAAATTTGAGAAGAAAAGAACAAAGTTCAGGGCATCACACCATATGACTTCAAAACATACTACAAAGTTACAGTAAACAAAACAACATGATACTGGCATAAAAACTGATACACTGATCGATGTATGGAACAGAATAGAAAATCCATAAGTAAATTCACATATTTATCAACTGATTTTTTTTTTTACAAAGGCAATCAGAACATATGCTGGAGAATGGAAAATCTTTAATAAATGATGGTGAGGAAACTAGGGATACATATGCAGAAGAATGAAACTAGAGCCCTACCTCTCAAATGTACAATGAGCAACTCAAAATGGATCAAAGACTTAAATGTAAGACTTGAAACTATGAAACTACTAGAAGAAAATATAGGGAAAATGCTTCAAGACATTGGTATAGGCAAAGATTTTTTAATTAGGCCCCAAAAGTACAGGAAACAAAAGTAAAAACAGACAACTCAGGAAGCGATCAACACAGTGAAGAGATGACGTGAAAAATGGGGGGAAATATGTGCAAGATATTCATCTGACAAGAAGTTAATATCTAGAATGTATAAGGAACTCAACTCAAGCAGAAAAGAATAATAATATGATTTTAATCATCTAAATAGACATTTCTCAAAAGAAGATATGCAAATGGTCAACAAGCATATTTTAGTATCCCTCGTCATCAAGGAAATTTGAATCAAAACTACAGTCCATTTGAAATGTCTCTTATCTAAAGACAAAAACATAGTAAATGCAGAGAAAGGGCATACAATGTTGGTAGAAAGGCAAGTTAGCACATCCACTTTGGAAAACAGTATGGAGAATCCTCAAAAACACTAAAAAAAAATAGAATGACCATATGATCCAGCAAGTTCTCTACTGGACATACATCCGAAGCACACAAAATCATTGTCATTTTCTCCCCTATGCTTATTATAGCATGTTTGCAATATCCATGATAAGGAATCAACTGAGATGTCCATCAATGGATGAAAAGATAAAGAACAGATAGTGTGGAGAGTTCAAAATAGCAGAGAGGCACCCAGTACTTGCCTGCTTCTCCACAAAATAGAACAAAATCAACAGGTGTAGAGCAGCTTGTTGAAGTGAGTGACCATGGGGGAGTACTGGGATGCAACAGAGGAAGAGACTTAGAGAGACCCAGATCTTTGGGATAATGGAATAGTGGGGGATACAGAGTGACCAGCACCAATTGTACAGCTTCATGGCATGGGGAGGGAGTATCTCCTCAGTGAGGATGTTGGTGCTGCATTTGCCCTGCCTCAGCGTGCACAGCCTAGAAAGCTCCAGAGAGGATCTTTGTTCAGGGAGCTCTGTGCTCCACACAAGCTTATTAACATACTGACTCACCAGACTTTGCCCCACTCTTGGACAGCGCAGTTCAAAAAGCTTTGAAACAAATCTACCTGTTGAGTTCCATATTCCACACTGGCTTGTTCCAACACGCAGAATAGCCAAGAAGAATTCCAACTGGTTTCAGCCACAAATCACAGTCACGAATCACCTGGCAAGCACCACAGTGGGAAGAATTGGGGGCTGAATGACCCCAACACTCACTCTGTCCATGAGATGCACAGCCTGAGACCCAGAGAAAAGCCTTGCTCAGAATAGGTTGTGATCATCCACTCCCCATCCCCACTCGAGTATCTCAACAGGGAGGAAATCTTTATTTTTTACTTATACTTTATCATTATTGTTGTTGTTGTTGCTGTTGTTGATTTATTTTATCCTCATTTTAATTTTTTTCTTCTCTGTCCTTTTTGACTTAATTTTCCTCCTGCTTTTTTAATTTCTTAAATTTTCTTATTTTATTCCATATTTTTCCTTTTTCTTTTCTGTTATTATTGTTCCTGTTGCTTTGGGGTTTTTTTGTTTTGTTTTGTTTTTTAGTGCTGGATATCAAACCCAGGACTTCACACATATTGGGCAGATGCTCTACCACAGAGCTGCATTCCCAGCCTAGATGAGGGGACTTACAACTGGTACCAGCAACAACCTACCTAGTCCTGCTCAAACCTTGGTGGATACTTCAACTGTTTCCTTTAAGGGAATATCAACTAGTATTCTTTAAGTAAAAGAATAGGGGAGACAACAGCTCCCCTGCAACCCCTGCCCAAGTGAGCACAGATGGGAGAGGGGTTGATATCCTCCTCCTAATCAGTCACCTGCAGTAACAGCAGAGAGAAAGACACAACTGTTTTGGACACCACACCTACAAGGGTCCTCAGAACTGGTTTGTCTCATGTTCTGTAATACTGCACACCACTGACAAGACTGGACGTGAATGCCACAAAACTGTGATCCTGGCCCCCACCTCTCCATGTGAAACACCAGGAACTGCACCAGTGTCTAACCTGGATAAAAGCTTCAGGCACTTCCCGGTGATTGGAACAACCAGTATCAGAACCACTTTGAAGGAATAGAGCCAATATCAACAGCACCTGTGGGAATCCTCACTGCCTCACTTCTACTCCCATTGAAGAAGTAACCACAGAGAGTGCACCTGAATTACCAGAGGAACCCACTCTTGTAAGACCTATAGAAAAAAAAAAGGGGTACCCACAGTTTCCAATACAGAATGCACTGTACTAATCACAATCAGAAAGACTACAAAGTCCAAATGGAATTAAGCTCAGCACTACACAACAAACTGATACTCCAAGACACGTAATCAGGAGAAGACACCAAATAAGAAAACACCCTCACATGAAAGTGGTGGAAGGTATATAAATCCCAACAAATGCACAAATCTCAACATAGAAACACAAGAAATATGAAAAAACAAGGCAGTGTGACACCTCCCAATGTTCATAATTCTAATTCTATAGCAACATTCCAAAGACAGCAAAATAGATGAAATGCTGGAAAATAGCTCAAAAGAACTATTTTTTAAACCTCAAAGAATTCAAGAGATGACAGATAAACAATTGAATGAATTAAGGAATAAAATTCAGGATATAAATAAGAAACTCAGCCAAAAGATAAAGATTTTGAAAAGGAACCAAACAGAACTTGGGAATGAAAAGTTCAATAAGTTCAACTAAAATCTCAGTTGAAATTTAAACAAATCAATTGCAAGTAATTAAATAGAAGACACCATCAAAAGTCTACCAACTCCATTCAATTACCAGCAAATGCCATAATTTCATTCTTCTTTAAAGCTGAGTAATTTTTCCTCATGTATGGCATTTGCTGATAAACTGGTGGAGTTGGAGAATATCATGCTAAGTGACATAAGCACAAATCCAAAGGCCAAATGTTTTCTCTGTTATGTGGATGTTAATTCACAATAAAGGGGTGATGCTAGGGAGTAATGGAGTTACTTTATATTAGGTAGAGGTGGGTGAAGGGAGGGGAAGGAGTAGGGGGATAGGAAGGACAGTAGAGTGACAGACATTATTTCCTCATGTACATATATGACTGCATGACCAATGTGATCCTACAATATGTATAATCATAAAAATGTGAAATTAATTTCCATTTATATATGATTTATCAAAATGTATAAATACATTCTACTGTCATGTACAACTAATTAGAACAAATAAAAAAATTAATTAAAAAAAATGGATACCAACAAAGAAAAGCCCAGGACCAAATGGATTCTCGGTCAAGTTCTACAAGACCTTCAAAGAAGAGTTAACACCAATATTCCTCAAATTATTCCATGAAATAGAAAAGGAGGGAACCCTTCCAAACTCATTCCATGATGCTAGTATCGCCCTAATACCAAAATCAGACAAAGACACATCAAGGAAAGAAAAATTCAGACCAATATCCCTGAGCAACACAGATGCAAAAATTCTCAATAAAATTCAGGCAAATCATATTTAAAAACATATTAAAAAGATAGTGTACCATGATCAAGTGGGGTTCATCCCAGGGATGCAAGCTTGATTCAACATATGGAAATCAATAAACATAATTTATCACATCAATAGACTTAAAGACAAGAATCATATGATCATCTCAATAGATGCAGAAAAAGCAGGACAAAATATAGCACCCCTGCATATTCAAAACACTAGAAAAACTAGGGATAGTAGGAACCTACCTCAACATTGTAAAAGTTGTCTATGCTAAACCCAAGGCCAACATCATTCTAAATGGAGAAAAATTGAAAGTTTTCCCTCTAAAACCTGGAACAAGACAGGGTTGCCCTCTCTCACTACTTCTGTAAAACATAGCCCTTGAAATTCTAGCCAGAGAAATTAGACAGATGAAAGATATTAAAGGGATACAAATAGGAAAAGAAGAACTCAAATTATCATTTGCCAATGACATGATTCTATATTTAGAAGATCAAAAAAATTCCACCAGAAAACTCTAGAACTAATCAATGTATTCATCAAAGTAGCAGGATAAAAAATCAAAACACAAATCAAATGTGTTTCTATATACTGCAAGAGAAATTAGGAAGACTACCCCATTCACAGTAGCCTCAAAAAAAAAATAAAATAAAATACTTGGTAATTGATCTAACAAAAGAGGTAAACAACCTCTACAATGAAAACTAAAGAACACTAAAGAAAGAAATGGAAGAAGGCCTTAGAAGATGGGGAGATCTCCCATGCTCTTTGATAGGCAGAATTAATATCATCAAAATGGCCATACTCCAAAAAGCACTTGTTGCAATTCCTATTAAAACCCCAATGACATTCTTCATAGAACTAGAAAAAGCAATCATGAAATTCATTTGGAAAATAAGAGACCCAGAATAGCCAAGGCAATCCTTAGCAAGAGTGATGCAGGAGGCATCACAATATCAGGCCTTAAACTATACTACAGAGCAATAGTAACAAAAACAGCATGGTATTAGCACCAAAATAGACAGGCAGACCAATTGTACAGAATTGAAGACACAGAGATAAACCCACATAAACACATTATCTCATACTAGACAAAGGCACCAAAAACATTCACTGGAGAAAAGATAGCCTGTTTAACAAATGGTGCTAGGAAAAATGGAAATCCATATGTAGCAAGATGAAATTAAACCTCTATCTCTCACCCTGAACAAAAATCAACTCAAAATGGATCAAAGATTTAGGCACTAGAACAGAGACCCTGTGCCTAATAGAAGAAAAAGTAGACCCAAATCTTTATCATGTTGGCTTAGGACCTGACTTCCTTAACAAGACTCCTAAAGCTCAAGAAGCAAAATCAAGAATCAATAATGGGACAGAATCAAACTAAAAAGCTTCTTCTCAGCAAAGGAAACAACCAATAATGTGAAGAGAGAGCCTACAGAATGGGAGAAAATATTTACCACACGCACCTTAGAGAGAGCACTAATCTCCAGGATAAAGAACTCAAAAAACTTAACACCAAAAAAAAAAAAAAAAAAAAAAAAACCACAATGACCCAATCACTAAATGGACTAAGGAACTGAGCAGATACTTCACAGAAGAAATACAATCGATTAACAAACATATGAAAAACAATGTTCAACATCTCTAGCAATTAGAGAAATGCAAATCAAAACTAAGATTTCATCTCACTCCAATTAGAATGGCTATTATCAAGCATACAAGCAACAATAAGTGCTGGCAAGGATGTGGGGGAAAATATACACTCATGCTTCACTGGTGGGACTGCAGATTGGTGTGACCACTCTGGAAAGGAGTATGGAGAGTCCTCAGAAACCTTGGAATAGAACCACCATTTGACTCAGCTATCCGGCTCCTTGATTTATACCCAAAGGACTTAAAATCAGCATACTATAGTGATGCGGCCACATCCATGTTTACAGCTGCTCAATACACAATAGCTAGATTGTGGAACCAACCTAGATGCCCTTCAGTAGATGAGTGGATAAAGAAAATGTGGCATAGATACACAATGAAATATTACTCAGCTTTAAGGAAGGATGAAATTATGGCATTTGCAGGTAAATGGATGGAACTAGAGAATATCATGCCAAGTGAAATAAGCTTAATCCCCCAAACCAAAGGCTGAATGTTTTCTCTGATAAGTGGATGCTGATCCATAACGGAGGTGGGTAGGAAAGAATGAAGGAACTTTGGATTGTGCAGAGGAGAGTGAGGGGAGGGGAGAGTGTGGGGATGGGATGGACAGTGGAATGAAAGGGACATGATTACTCTATATACACATATGATTACACTACTGGTGTGACTCAGCACCATGTACAGCCAGAGGAAGGAAAAGTTGTGCTCCATTTGTGTACAATGTGTCTAACTGAATTCTACTGTCACATGTAAGTACTTAGAACCAATTTTTTAAAATGTAAATTTAAATTTAAAAATACTCAGTTGAAAGCCTCACAAACAGACTAGATCAAACAGAAGAAAGTATAGTAGAGCTTGAATACAAGTTGGACAAAATGTTACATTCAGACAGAAATAAAAAAATAAGAATGAATAGAACATACAAGATCTCTGGAACACCAATAAAATGTCAAACATCTGCATATAGATATACCTTAGGAAGAAGAGTTGCAGATTGAAGGGATAGGAAATCTATTTAATGAAATAATAGAGAAAATTTCCCAAACCTGGGGAAAGATATAGATATTTAGGTACAGGAGGCACTTAGAAACAGATACGAGCAAATAGATTTGACCAGGAAAAACATGTCCATGACATGTTTTATAATTAAGTTGCCAAAAGTACAGACAAAGAAAGAGTATTAAAAGATGCGAAAGAGAAGCCCCAAGTCACATTTAAAGACAACCCCATTACATTTATAGCATATGTCTCAGCAGAAATCCTAAAGATCAGGGGAAGCATCAGCAGCAGACCTGGAGGCAGCCGTTGGGCTCGTGATGAGTGGACAGGGTCCAGTCAGTGCATTCAGAGTGTTGGAATTGAAGCCTCTTAAAATGACAGATAATTTGGACTTCAGGACAGAGATGCAGGGGCCTCAGCCACCTTCCCAATGCAGTGCTCAGCATTACACAGGAATGACTTTGTGGTGCTCAAAGGCTGGCAGTGTACTGTTGAGCTGTCTCCTTCAGAAGACTGACAAGCATGGCCATGCCAAGGTCTACCTGGTTGGTATCAGTACCTTTACTGGGAAGAAATGTGAAGATATCCGCTCATCAACTACATAATATGGATGTTCCCAACATCAAAAGGAATGACTTCCAGATGACTGGCATCCAGAATGGGTACCTACCACTGCTACAGGACAGCAGGGAAGTGCAAGAGGACCTTCCTCTGCCTGAGGGAGACCTTGGCAAGAAAACTGATTGGAAAAGGTCCCAGTCAAGTGCTGTCTGTGGTGCTGTCTGCAGTGACAGAGAAGGCAGCTGTTGCAATCAGGACCATGACAAAATAGCTGGCTCCCAGGGTGGCAGTGATCCTCGAGCCTGCAGAGGCCTCTCCCCCAGCCTGGGCCTGCTGTGGCTGGGCCCTTGGCTGTGGGACTTCAACACAATTTATTTGACATTTTATTTTAGTCTCTCCCACCCCATCAATCTGTTGGGGAGCCCCTGCCTTTCACCTAGCTCCCTCAGCCGGGATCAAGGGAGCCAAGGCCTTGGTGAAGCTGCCCCCTCCTCTTCTCCCCTCACACTACAGCCCTGGTGGGAACAAGGGATGGGTAGAGTTTGTGGTTTCGTTTTTGGTTGATTGTTTTTAATTCAATTTGGAATCAGAAAGTTGCAGATGCTGGCAAATGGTCTTTGTTCCCTTCCCCCGACTCATCCCAGACTGGGTAATATTCTATTGTGTTGGTATGCCAACTCTCCTTATCCATTCATCTGTCAAAGGGCAACTAGATTGGTTCCATAGCTTAGCTATCATGAGCTGAGCTTCCATAAACATTGATATGGCCATGTCACTATAGTATACTGATTTTAACTTCTTTGGATATATACCAAGGAAATGGTATAACCAGGTTAAATGGTGGTTCTATTACTAGTGTTTTGAGCAATCTCTCTACTGCTTTCCAGAGTGACTTTAATATGGTCATCGATAGCCTGTTTGGTGAAGTAGTAGTCCCTTTCTTCCTTTCATTTTTATATTGGATTGCCTTATTGTTTTGTGGAGTTCTTTAGGTAGATAGACAGAGAAAATATTTATAATACATGCAGCTGACAGAGGACTCATACCCAGAATATATAAAGAACTCCAACAATAAATAAGACAATCCAATATAAAAATGAAGGGAATAGAGGAATTCTTATGCTAGACAACCAGAATGTTTCACCAGCTCTGTTTCTCTGGTTCCTTCCCACTTCACAGTAACTTTAAACAATGGGCTTTCTTGAGAGCTACACAAAGCTCCTAATATCCCACTTTGCAACTGTGTATTGCAACTGCGGAAAAGTTACGTAGATGTCCTGTTTTCTGTAACTTTCCTGAATACAAAGAATAATGGTTGCATAGTCTTTAATCTGATAATGGGACATATAAATAAAGATTGCCAGTCTAACTCTAGATCTGCATCTCCATCAGAGAACAGAGCTCCACCTGATCCCAGCTTAATCCTCAAAATCTATGTTTGTGAATCTTTATTTTCCAATCCCCCTTCGCCCCTGGCCGGACCCAAGAGTTTGGTCGTGCTGGTTGAGGCAAGGAAGGGAGGGAGGGAGGGAGAAAGGAGAAAAGGAAGGAAAAAAGAAAAGAAGAAAGCAAGCAGTAGTACTATGTGGGACTTTTGAAAAAATTTCCTAAAAGGAAAGGTGCTTTATTCTCATTTTTCTTTTTCATGCCTTGGGAAAGTATATAATATAACAAAACTGTGTTATCCAATATGAAATCCACTAGCCACATGTGGCTATTTAAACTTATTAAAATTAAATAAAAACTAAAACTCATTTCTTGGCCTCAATACCCACATTTCAGGTGCTCAGTAGTCACAACCACATTGGACTTCACCTGTGCGGACAACTCCATCATTGCTGCATTTTCTCTCTGGGCTTTGTAATTCTAACTCATTAACTTTTTTTCTACTCTTCTGTTACATACTCTCAAACCTATACCTAAAACAATACAATAATTAATTACAAAAGAGTACAAACCCATGTATGAAGAAAAGTTTACCACATTCTACCCATTTTTATTTAAAGAGATCATTTTATATTTATCTAAATAATATGTTTTTAAATGTGATAAAATCAACATGTGAATGTTAACTACATACTATTCTCTATTGCTAAGAGGAATAATTAGACTTATAGGACTTAGGTGAATTATGAAGATTTTTTTAAAACAATGAAAAAAACTTACCTTTAGTTTTTTTGTTTTTTTTTTTTCTGACACCAAAACAGAGTGAGTAATTAGCCCTTAATAGAACCCCATTCTCAGCACTCAGAAGGCAAGGAAATCCCTGAGAAGTATGGTCAGAGTAGATATTTTCAGCCTGTGCAATTTCCAACCACTAGGAGTTTGCTGATGATGTTCCATCTGTTTTTCTCATTGGGGAAACCTATCTGCACATGAGTAAGGGACCCCTATAACAGCCTGCATCTTAAAGTTTTAGCCTGCTTTAATGCAAGCAAGGAGCAGGAGCAGAGAACAAAGATGACATTTATTGTGCTTAGTTTGGATCAAATGTTTTTAAATCTGCATTATCAGAATTTAAAACACTTCACAGAAGCAGAAATACAGTCAATCAACAACTGTATGAAAAAATGTTCAACATCTCTAGCAATTAAAGAAATGCAAATCAAAACTACTCTAAGGGGCTGGATTTGTGGCTCAGCGGTAAAGCGCTTCCCTAGCATGTGTGAGGCACTGGGTTCAATTCTCAGCACCACATTTAAATAAATTAATAAAATAAAGGTATGTCAATATCTAAAAAAATTTTTTGAAAAAAACTACTCTAAGATTTTATCTCCAGTCAGAATGGCAATTATGAAGAATTTACAAGCAATAATAAGTGTTGGTGAGGATATGGGGGGAAAGGTACACTCGTACATTGCATTTAGAAAAGGAAGGCAAAGTATTCCAGGCAGAAGCGGCAGCATTTTCTCTGGAATTCACGGTGGCCATCTATAGTCATGATCAATGGGGACTCCAAGGGAAATGAGGAAGATTTCCTGGGGCACTTACAACCACTACTCACCTGCGTACTGAATTAGTGTCTACAGGAGAAAGGGAAAAGTCTTCAAGACCTATAACACACCCAGGATGCTCCATTACTCTGCTTGGCAGTTGCCTGTATGATTTCAACTGATCATGGAAAAGTGGTTGGATTAAGTGCAAACTCCATGCAACTGTGTGTAATTCCAAAGTCACTGGGGCCACTTCACAACGGTCTCTCAATTGCTCTCAGTGATATGAGAGACACAGAGATGGGAGACAAAACAACAGCATAGACTCGCTGTCTCATCTCCCTTCACCAAGAAATACTAACAGGCATTAAAAGATAGGACTGTGGAAGGTCACTTAAAATAAGGGACACGAGTCTGGAGTAGAAACACATGAACAGTATTACCCTCCCCTTCATTCTCCAACTAGGGCAGTAAGCATTGTCTAATATTCGGTAATTTTTATGTCAGAATAAGGCTAGGAAGTTGCTGTCCTGTAATGAATTTGACTTTATCTTTCCCTACTGATTGGTACAATCGATGCCATTTTGATATTGTTTTTGCTTATCAATGTTCAACATTGTGAAAGGACCCAATTCTACCTTTTGTACCAATATACCAAAAGAACTGAAAATGCTTCAGGGACTTTTCTGATGACTATGATCACATGGTCTATGGTCCTAGATGCCAAGAGCCATTCAGAAGAATAGAAATTCCAAAGAAATTCCTTTTCATATTGGAAAAGAAAAACGGATTGCTGTTCTCATCTTTGAATTTCCTGATAATTCCTCTGCTTGGTTTTCTTTCTTATTAAAATACAAGTTGTTATCATGAGTGATGTCCAACAGAGACAGGATAAGGAAAGAAGGGAGGGAGGGAGGATAAAAGGAAGAGAGGCTATTACAAGGAAGGAAAGCAAAGTGATTTCAACCTTCAAAACATTTGTCAAAATGTCCCCTGTACAGGGAGGCAAGAAGATAGGACATTAGGATAGCATAGGGGGATAACCATGGGTGAAAATAATTAATGAATATTTTATAATAACTAATGGAGAGGGTTTTGAATATTCCCAACAGAAAGACATGATAAATGTATTAGGTAATAAATATGCTAACTTTTAAGATTTGATCATACATATTTCACACATGTATTGAAATATCACACTGTACCCCAAAAATATGTAAGATTACTACAGAGGGAGGAAGAAAAAGCAGGAAGAAAACAAGGAACAGGTTTTAACCTATAAAACATTTGTCAAAATCCTCCACTTTGCATTTGCACTTGGTTTGAGCTTTCCAATTACCCAAACCCTTCATATTGTTGGATATGATGCAGCCAATCATGTTCCATAACATTCAGGGAGAATTCCTCATCTCTATCCTTCAAACATTACACCAGGGTATCCTGGTTACCAAGGAGAACCACAGCAGAAGTAACATTAAGTCCTATATTTGTTGCTGCCATTCTGAAATATCTCACTAGAAATCCATTTCAAAAACACAATAATCAGTCATACGTCTTTCTATCATTGTCCCATCCCTGAGTTCTCCTTCTTGCCCCACAGCTTCCTCATGGCGACTTTCACCTCTGCATTTCTGAGTGTGTAGATGATGGGGTTCAGCATGGGGGTGATGACCGTGTAGAACACAGCCACCAGCTTGTCCCCAGTGAAGGTGGACGAGGGCCGCATGTAGATGAAGATGGCAGGTCCAAAAATCAAGATGACCACCGTGATGTGAGAGGCACAGGTGGAGAGGGCTTTGCGCCTCCCCTCTGCAGAGCGGTTCCTCAGGCTGAACAGGATGATGACGTAGGAGGACACCAAGATGGTGAGGGAGAAGAGGGAGATTAATCCACTGTTGGCCAACACAACAATCCCCTCCACAAAGGTGTCCTTGCAGGTCAACTTGAATAAGGGACGGAGGTCGCAGAAGTAGTGGTCGATCACATTGGGACCACAGAAGGGCAGCTGAATGGTGTTGAGAACCTGAATTATGGAGTGAATGAAGCCCCCCAGCCAGGAACCAGCCACCAGCATGTGACACAGTTGACGACTCATGATGTTCATGTAGTGAAGAGGCTTGCAGATGGCCACATAGCGGTCATAGGCCATCACCACAAGCAGGAAGATCTCAGCAACTGCAAAGAAATGGAAGAAGAAGACCTGGGCCAAACAGCCCTTGAGGGAGATGGTTTTAACCTTGACAAGTAAGTCAGTGATGAATTTAGGGACCACAGTAGAGGAGTAACAGATCTCCACCAGGGACAGGTAGCCAAGGAAGAAGTACATGGGGGAGCGCAGACTCTTACTGACACTGACCGTCACAATGATGAGGCCATTGCCCAGGATGGTGGCCAGGTACACAGGGAGAAACAACACAAAGCACACTCTCTGCACCTCTGGATCCTGGAAAAGGCCAGTGATGATTAACTCAGTCACATTATTTGTACTGGCCCTGGATTCCATTTGGAAAAGATGAATCTCAGAGTCCTGTGACAAAGGAAATAGTCATAAAGACATGAGCCTGAACTCTATCAGACTCTATGGTTTTGGCCAATCCCACATTCATGAATTTGTAAACATATTTTGGAAACTTTGTCACCTGAGAGTTAAGTGAACAACTGAAAGTAGTGCAGGATATAGCTCACTGTCAAACAGTAGCTCAAATACAACATTCGGGCATTCACTACTGTCGGGGCACCGTGGACCCCTGGCCCTGGGTGTGGCTTGGCTGCCTGGGTGTGGCGTAGCTGGCTTGGCTTACTTAGATGCATATCCAAGATGGCACTTGGCAGACTGCCAGTATGGTTGGCTTTTGCACAAACAACTGACATCATTTTGAGGAAGTTCCAGGGATTGGTTGAGTTCCCTCGTGGACAGTGCATGATCACTGCATGTCTGCATTTACTGCCTGTATCTGTTCATGCTCTCCCCTCGTGCTCAAAGGCTGATTGGTTACAGTACTGTATATATTGGAGTGTAAGTTCTTCAAAGAAGAAGAACAAAGAAAGAACTGAGAGGATGGGCGTGCGCGCAATAAAAGGGCTGAAAAGAACCAGGTGTCGTGTCTCTCTGCGGGCGGGGAGCGCAACAGATGGTGCCGAAACCTGGGAGCCCTAAAGATAACTCTAGAGTAAGTATAAGATAAGTATTTGATAAAGTAAATTAAACAGTAAAAAGGCCTTGAAAGTTCGCGGAACAGCGACTAGTTAAAGAAAGTTCGCGGTGCAGCGACTAGCCATGAAAGTTCGCGGGACAGCGACTAGCCTTAAAAGTTCGCGGGACAGGGACTAGCCTTAAAAGTTCGCAGGACAGCGACTAGCCATAAAAGTTCGCGGGACAGTGACTAGCCTTAAAAGTTCGCGGGACAGCGACTAGCCAAGGGGTTTTGTGTTGTCTGTGTGTATGGAGTGAATTGTGTGGCTTGTTTGTGTGCTTGGAGCTCTTAGTGCTGTAAAATTTAATCATAGGAACAGAACTGTCTGGGACTGGAATGCAGCAGCCTTTTAGGGAGTTACTAAAAAGTCATGGAATGCCACTAAAAGAAAAAACAGCTTGAGCATTCCTTGATACCATAAAAGAGGTCTCTCCGTGGTTTTTAGATAAAGGGTTGTTAAGTATTCCTCAATGGAAGCACCTGGGAGAGGATCTACGCATAACAAAAAAGCAAAAGCTGTTACCTGTTGGAACTTTAGCCATTTGGTCCCTGATTAAATCTTGCTTACAACATAAAGATAAACAAAATCTAAAGGGACCCCTGGAAGAGGGAAGTCAGGTTTTAGAAGAGATTAAAGAGAAACGATTCTGTTCTCAGAACTCAGAAAGAAATAATAACTCAGAAGGGGAAGATTCAAAAGAGAAATTTTCAGGGGGGGAGCTAGAAAGGACTTTTGGGAAGCTAACAATGCAGTCTAAGCACCCTATTAATGATGACATTGACACCGGTGAAGACTCGAGACCTGTGGGCAATAGTTAAAAAACACTCTTTTGTGGAGCCTCTGACTGAGGGCAGTCAGGTTTTGGAGAAAATAAAAGAGAAAAGGTCTAAAACATCAAAAAGGGCGTCAATAAGATCAGGGACAAACAAAAATAAAAATGAAAGTGGGTGTAAGGAACAACTTGTTAAAAAGAAAAAAATCAGTTTAGGGGAGGGTCCCCCTAGGCAGAGAGCTCAGCAGCTCCATTCCTTAAAAGTAGTAAAAAAATAATGTTTTGTGATTTTCTGCATTCAAACCTAACCTGATTTCTCAACCAGGTAAAAAAGGGGTTAAAAAGTCCTGGGTGATCCTCCCTCCCCCTGCCTGGCCTTGCTAAAGCCACATTGGAATGTAACTGCAGCATCTCAAGGAGAAAAGGGGGGTAACCTGAAGATAAGAAGAAAAGAAAAAAAAAAAAAAGAGATGTCTGTTTTAAACTCCTGGGCCGCTGCATAAAACTAACTTATTCTTCAGGATTCTTGTTTGTTTTGTTTTTCTTTAATGCTGTATTTTTGAGCTCATAATTTTGATCCTGCATACCTAGGTTAATGATTTTTTTTTCTTTTTGATCAGTTCTATTTTTTATTCAACTGAAGTTTTTAAACAGCTGTTTCATTGCAATGAACATTTACCTATAAAGTTACAAGGCCTTTGATTTTGTGTTATGTGTTATGTTGTGCTGTCTAATGTCATGTTTTGTCTGCGTCAAAACTGAGCGCTCTTAAAATTAAAATTTAAAAATGGATCCAAATACTTTTATTCACGTGATTTAAAAAAGGTTCAATTTAAATTGGGTAAACTAATAAAGTAAAATATCTTTGAAAATAACTTGCAAGTCTCCAGGTGGTCAAACTAATGAAATGTTAATGTTAAACAATGTCTAATATCAATTGCTTCTAGGACTTTTCTTCAGCAGGAAAGAGGCAACGGATCCTGTTCAGGACACTTGTCTGATATCTTGGTTTTATAAAATAAATAAATTAGAGTTAACATGTATGGGATTACTCAAATGTGTTTGTAGAGACGTCTGGTTAATTTACAAAGTTAAAATGCTAATTGTTAAATAACATCAAGTACTCTTAACTCCTTAAATTCCATGGGACATCATACTTAAACATTATTGGTGTTTTCATAGGTTGGTAAATTAAAAAGAGTTTAAAATTGCTTTGTGTCATTACTAAAAACAAGGTTATTAAGAGTTATGTTCTAACAGATAAAACCTCAACTCGAAGGGTGAGCATTCCATCTGCTCCCTTACCACTTCCCCCTGCTCCCCCTCCAGTTCTGCAAAGCTCCAAGGAGCTCTTAGACTTGGATTTAGAGCTACCATCTCCCCTTTCACTGTGTTTCAGTTAGAGTTGTTTCAGAATGTGAACAGAAAGGGGTCAACAGGTAGGGAAGAGAGTATAAAAGGTTCTGGGTTTGGAAATATATTTAATAAAAAGGAAAAAAAAATGTTTCTGGGTAAGAAAGTGCCTGTGTGATGGAATACATGAGGGTCTAAGTAAGTGCTAAGAAAGTCTGTGTGTAACAAAGGGCAAGTTTCAACAAATCTGTGTGTAACTAAGTTGGTTGTATGTATGTGAAACAGCTAAAGCTATTTAAGGTTTTTCCTAAGGTGAAATACTAATGTTCTGATATAAGCCAAAGTTTAATCTATATGGTAAAATGACATGGTAAAATAACAAAGTTTTCTTAAAAACACTAATTCATTCTTAACTTTGTGTCTCTTAAGTTTTATTCTTTAGAACAATTGTCTTAAAAATAGGGGTTTATACAATTATGGTTAAGCAATTGTTAAAGATTGTACTGCATTATAAAGTCTAAATTTTTCTTTAAAAACTAAAATTGGTAAGAACCAATTCCTCACTAAAATTAAAATAACTCTAACCACAGATGTATCTTATAACCCACAAGAACAAGGTATTGTTGAACATGCACATCTCACCCTCAAAAATACTCTTTATAAACAAAAAGGGGGAATAGAGGAGACTTTCCGGTCCCCTAAAGATAAACTTTCTCTTTGTCTCTGGGGTTTTTTAACTCTGGGTAATAAGGGTAACCCGGTGCTTTACTGGAGCTGTGGCTCGGTTTGTGTGTTTCCACGGAATAGACTAACTTACAACCTCTTTTTAGTCTCTTAGGAGGAACAATTCAACTATGTAACAAAACAACTGCTTCTCTCAATTGTACTTCAGATTTGTGCTATCTCTCAATGTTAATATGCTTCTAGGTTCCTGCTGGCAGACTTAATGTGTGTTCCTACCTTCCTACCAGTCCCAGTCTCTGTTACAGATACAGAGTTACCAGTGCTACTGTCAAGACTGCAGCCGCTACATTAACAACTACAGCAACCACAGTGAACTGCTTAGCTGAAAACACTGCCACAACTTTACAAACTCTAAAAACTCTAAACCAACATTTAAGAACAGACATTCTCCTGGTGACTCAGAGAGTGGACCTATTACAAGAACAAGTGGACATATTACAAGAACTTTTGGGACTGGGATGTGTTTACTCTTTAAGAGCTGTTTGTGCTACCCCCATTGTATATGATAATTCCAGCACCGCAGCTGGGTTATCTAAAAAAATTGTCAGCCTATCTTACTTCTACTTGGTCATCTCAATTTGATAATCTTACCTCACGACTTAGGGCTAAAATTGTCAAAGTTAATTCTACTAGGGTACAAATTGCTTCTATGTCTGAGCTGGCTAAATGGTTTTCTTCTGCTTTCAATTTTGTAAACAGTGGGCAAGCCTTGGCACTTTGGGGTCTTTACTCCTCTTTGGTATCTTTTTCCTCACCCGCCTGGTTGTACAACTACGAGCCACCCAACAAATGGACCAGATTATTTTTCATCAGGCCATGACTGCCCTAGAGGCCGGCAGTTCCCCATAAGTATGGCTCTCGATGCTGGACCGGTAGTCAAAGACGGGTAAGGGAGGAGGTGACACCGTACCGACCTAAGACAGGAGCTGTAGCATGCTCTGCAGTTATCCAATGACGGGTAAGGACGGTGGTTGACCACTCCGCCTAAGACAGGCACGGTCCCGAACCTTTTTCTTGTAAAAGAAAAAAGGGGGAACTGTCGGGGCACCGCGGACCCCTGGCCCTGGGTGTGGCTTGGCTGCCTGGGTGTGGCGTAGCTGGCTTGGCTTACTTAGATGCGTATCCAAGATGGCACTTGGCAGGCTGCCAGTATGGTTGGCTTTTGCACAAACAACTGACATCATTTTGAGGAAGTTCCAGGGATTGGTTGAGTTCCCTCGTGGACAGTGCATGATCACTGCATGTCTGCATTTACTGCCTGTATCTGTTCATGCTCTCCCCTCGTGCTCAAAGGCTGATTGGTTACGGTACTGTATATATTGGAGTGTAAGTTCCTCAAAGAAGAAGAACAAAGAAAGAACTGAGAGAATGGGGGTACGCGCAATAAAAGGGCTGAAAAGAACCAGGTGTCGTGTCTCTCTGCGGGTGGGGAGCGCAACACACTACTTCATGTTTTGTCTCCAATTTTGCCCCTCACTGGCAAACTGACTTGTCAGCAGCAAGTCAGAATTTTTTTCTTTTTTTTCAATTGGTTATATTTAGTTATACATAACATTAGGATTCATTTTGACATCATTATAAAAGCATGAAATAAAATTTGCTCTAATCCAGTCCCCAGTACTTCTCCTCTTCCTCTTCTCCTCCCTCCTCCCATTCCCTTCTCTCTACTCTACTAATCTTTCTGCTATTTACTCATAGTTTTTTTTTTTTAATTAGTGTCTTGTGGATATACATGATGGTAAGATTCACTGCAGTATAATATACTATGCACACTAATATGTGTGCATAGAAAAGTTATGTTAAATTCATTTCACTGTTCTTCCCTTATCACATTCCTCCTCCCTCCCCCTCAATCTCTTTCATCTACTCCACTGATCCTTCTTCTGTTTTCATGGAATCCATCCCCCTTTCTCTCCCCACACTCCTCTCTCTCTCTCCCTCTCTCTCTCTCTCTCTCTCTCTCTGGATTTTGTTTAATATAATTCTCTGAACCAAAGTTTGTGTTAAGCAACTCTGACACAACACATACCTAGGCAGCTCAGAGAGAATGGAAGGAATGGAAGGAGGCCCCACCCTCAGGAAGCTTGTGACTGTGTGATTCCAGAGCACATTTATGAAATGAGGGAAAGAAACCCTCAAGATTTTCTCTGCTTTTAAAATTACTTTGAAGTATCTCTTATTGTCCTGAATTTTCCTTCTTCCATGTGTTTCCATCCTAAAAATATATTAAACATACCCCCCAATTACTGTCATAGTGAAAATCTGAAGAAAAATACAAGGTGAAAACCTGCTGAGAGAACCCTTAGTATGGTTTCTAACTGGAACTAGAGAAGACACAAGGATAGATCAGAGTAAAAGAAGGGACTAAGGAGGAATAGCTACATGGGAGAGGGGAGGCAGATGGGGCTTGTTACTGGAGCAGAGGAATGGAGATAGCAAGGCACCAAAATAGCTCCAGAAGGCCACAAGGCAGTCTGGTGGCCTGAAAGACACTAGAACATCTGTGTGCCTGATGGTCACATTTTCATTGCCATCCCAACACCCACAGGTGACCACTGCAGCCCTTCATTCAGGGTCTACTGTGCGCTGTACTGTAAGCACTTCCACATCATCTCCTCACTTCATTCTTCCTTATCCCTTTGAGATAGCTAAATGACAAGTGACCAAACCAAGACTCAGACAGGTTTAGGATCTTGCCCAAACACAGCTTATGAGTGATTGAGTCAAAGCCAGGACCAGGCTATTTAGAAGATAGAGGACATGGGGTTATGTTGCGTTCCCTGCCCGCAGAGAAACACGACACCTGGTTGAAGTTTCAATGCTTTATTGCGCGCTGTCCTTCTGCTTCTATTGTTTCTTTTTCTTATCCTATTTCCCTCCCCAGCAGGGAAGTTACAGACCTTATATAGGTAAAACCACCAATCAAAGGAGAGCACACGAGGGAAAAGCGTGGACAGATACAGAGAGCCAAGCAGGGCATACCGAGATCATGCGTTGTGCATGAGACCAGAGAACCAGTCATAAAGACTTCCTTAAAATGATGTCAGATGTTTGTGCAAAAGTTAACTGCTCTGGCTCACTGCCAGGCGCCATCTTAGCCACACCTAGGGCCAGGGGTCCCGGGTACCCCGACAGGGTTAGTTACTCTGGCGCCTTAGAAAATGGCACCAAGACCCATGGCCAATACAAAGCTTTCCCAAATCCATTTATTATTCCCTGTCTGTGACTAGCACAAGCCTTGTAGGAAACTCCAAGTTACTGGTAGTGCTTCAGTTCCACCTTCTCTGGATCATCAGAGACTAGGGAGCTCTGTGCAATCTTGAACAAAGTGTGAGCTTCAGGGATCTGCCTTTCTTCCCCCATCCCATGGCCAACGTTTGGACAGGGGTCCCAGCTGCAGCTGGTAGACCAAGCAGTGGCATCTGTCACTGTCTGCCAGCACAGGCCACCTGATGGCACCCCTCCTGCACTGGGTCTCAGAGCAGCAACACTGTTCTCTCAGGCCCTCACACCAGAAGCCTCAAGGTCACCTCTACCGCATGCACCTCCTCCCCCTCCATATTTACACTGTGCCAAATCCACTGATTTCACCAGTCCCTCTGGCTGGCTGTCATCCTGCAACCACCATCTCCCAGCAGGACAGGAGCTCATATGAGGATGACTGCAGACCACCCCGTGCTCCATCTGTCCCCAGGTGTCCATGGTTTATCCCCCAATCTGTTCTCCATGCTAAAGTTAGAAAGTCACCCTGAGTCTCCCTCTACTCACATCATTCAGAAATGTTCACTGTCTCCCTGAGCCTGGCAATCAGACCCAAATTCCTCCACCTGACTTTTAGAACCCTCTCCAGGACTTTACCAGCCCTCCAGTTCTCTCTTAAAACTCTTACACACATGCACACATGTCATTTCTGAGTCCTTATGCTCACAAGCTTGCCATAATGGACCACATAATGTGTACTTTTCTTAATGCATTAGAGGGATTTAATACAATATATCAGATGTTTCCATGGCATCATTGTGAGAGACCACAACTGATGACTTCCAAAAAGGCAAGTGACCTATGTTTTAGTGAAGGGGAGAGTTTCAGGTTCTTGGGTCTCTGAAGGACTGAGGCAAACAAAGCCAGTACCTAGTCGAATACCTTGCACTTTCCTCAGGACTTATCTACCCAGGGGGCAAGTGGTACAATTAGCAGACTATTCAGCTCTGCCAGTCACACATCACATCCTTGTGAATGGATTTCTTTAAAATAAGGAACTTCATATTTGACATGGTTGTTGCAAGAATTAGCTCTGAGATAAAATATATAAAACATTTAACAGCATTGTCTAACAAATAGGAAGCTCTCCATAAATAGTAGCTATTATTAACTCAGACTCCTGATGTTCATTTATGTCTACTTTCTCTATCTGCCTTGCCTAGGAGAAAGACAGTTGGTAACAAATTACCTCCTCTTCCCTCCAGCACTTCCCCAGATAACACCCTCAGCTAGGATCATGAATTACAAGATGAGCCATGGATTACAGATAAAAGCCTAGGTAGAGAAATGTTGGTGGACAAACTAAGTAAAACATTATCTTCTAACATAAAGCCCCGTAGATAGAAATCCGACAAGGACAAAGTCATAAGTGAGTCTGAAAGTCCCATGGCCATGTACTCCAAGCCAGAGCAGGAAACCTCCTTCCCAAATGGTCCTGCATGGAACCCCAGAAAGAGGAAGCCAAGGAGGAGTGGAGGCTTTCTGTCTCCAGAACTTTCCCTTTAACCATCAGAAACTGAGCCTAATGGACAGAAAGTGACTCACTCCAGATTCCACAGCAATTTTAAGCCTCTTACCCACTCAATCCACCTGAGAAACCCTTGTGGTAGGGCATTACCTACCTTCCTTGGGTAATATTCCATCTTAGAACAAGGAGTTGAACATGGAGTTTCCACCCCTTAGGTTCTGGGTAACGGTCTCTCTCTGTTGCACGGCCCCATCACTCCGATGGACCGTCAGGACTGAGGACACTGGAGGGGTATGTCTGCAACAAGACTGAGCAAGACTCCTCCACCTGGTTTCAGGACCTGCAGTGAAGGCACCCAGTGGGCTAAACCACTTCATCTCCACCAAAGCACCAGGTGAAGTCAAAGAAATTTTAGAGCTGAAAGGAACAGGTAGACCATTAGTCTGATCTCTTCAGTTTACAGATGGTACAAGTACTGAACAGAGAGTTTGATAACTGACTTCTCAAAGTCACACAGCTTGACTTTGATCAGGATTCTGACAAACAAATAAATTCTGTTCCCCTGACACTGGGATTCTCTTCTAGTGGTTTTGATTTTGTGGTTGTTATCGCCAATCAGCAAGTAAATCTTACTTTCATACCACAAAATTCCCTGGGTCCTGTGTTCATTTTATAAAGGAACAGTTTTTTGTTTTTTGTTTTTTTCAGTTTATAATGTTATACATAAAAGAAAGGATTTAGGAAGTCAGTCCCATGGCCAATCTTTGGATCAATTATTTAGAAACAGAAAAACAACTACAGAGAGCAACCAACCAATTGTTTTGAGATTCTGGGGATTGTTTTGTTTTGTTTTTGTTTTATTTAGAAAACCCATTCACTGAGTTCCACTTCCTACTTCTAAGATCTTGGGTAAGTTAAACACAGTCTACAAACCTTGGTTTCTTGATACAAAGTGATGTTACTTACAGTCTTTTTTCTCTGGGTGTTTTGTGAGAATTAAATGATGGAAGTAAAACATCTAGAACAATATCTGTACTCAGCATTCCCTGTTTTGGAAGTCGCCAATTGCATTGTTTAAGAAGCTAACAGTATAAGCCATTTGCCCAGAAATATAAAAGAAGGTTCTTTTACAATTTATTGTCTAGAATCATGACATATTTTAAAAATAAACTTTTTTAACCCAGAGAAGTATATAATCCAGTAACTGGCAAATAGTAAAATTTTCTTCTTGCTTTTTCTGGCTTCCTTTTATCAAAAATAACTTGCATAATCCATCAGTGTGGCCTTTGAAATCCTTACTATTTTGATAGAGTAAAGGTGCATAATTTTCTGAACTGAATTGAATATCTCCAGACTCTAAATCCCTATTCAGGAGGCTGGGGTTGTGGCTCAGTAGAAGAGCGCTTGCCTAGCATGTATGAGGCACTGGGTTCGATCCTCAGAACCACATAAAAATAAATAAAGTAAATCCCTATTGAGAATTTCCTCCTGTGACCTCCCACTAGTCCAGTATGTGAGCCCTGTGACCACTGAGCAGAACTTTGGTGCCACCTATGATGGCCCTTCTCTGGTATGATTAGGCGGAATTCTGCACATCAAACCTTGAAAAAAAGGAATTGGTCACCAGATATTCTGCTTATACATTCATGTGTTCATTCAGTAACATCATTTTGCCTTCTTTAAATGATTTAAAATTCATTATTTCAGAATGTCACTGCATAACAAATGAGTCCTTCATGCTAATAGTAACGAAGGTACATTCCATCTCAGAAGGCAATCACAGATTTAATAAAATGCATGAAGTGGACATTTTTAAAAGGAGGAAGGCTGCTCACTCACTAGAAGATCAAGGATTGTTTCCAATATTGAGATCCTTGAACACTTTAAAATAAATTGGGCCCACGTTGCTATCAGGAAACCAAATTCCTCTTGGAATTTCTTGTCTCCAGTATGAAACTTGGCCAAGAAACTGTGAGTTGGCAAAAGTTTCAAAATGTGCTTCAATTAATTCAGTTAGAGACCTTAGGAAGTTCCAGATCATCAGTGGGCATTCTCAAGAGAGGGGACACTGGGAGAGATTTTATGCCATTGATTTTCTATGTTACCATGAGAACATGAGACCGAAGGGAGGAAAAAAAAGAGGGCAGGTCCAGGGGTGTGGACTGCCAACCGGGTGCCAATTGCGTGCCAACTACTCTAACTTCCGTTACACATTGAAGAATCGATGCCAATTCTTGGAGAAGTATTGCAGATGCCATGTGGGACAGCTTTTGTACCCATGAGGAAAATGGACTTTCATAACCAATTAATAACACAACATACTAGGAGGAGATACTGTGTAGTCTAAAAATGTTCTTCAAAAACTGTTTAGTTCAAGAGAGAAAAAATATCATAATGGAAAGAATGCATCAATAAAAAAAAAAACAGCTACAGATTGTTTCCACAATTCAGTAACTTGAGAAAATTTAGTCAACAACTTTAAGCCTCAGCTTTCTCACCTGTTAAATGGGGATTATAATATATAAAATGAGAAATAAAATAACCTGGATTGAAATGTTTATCTAACATGATGCTTGACATATAGAAGTTCTGTGAATGTGCATTAGGATTTTTTAATTATGTGGTTGAATTATTACCCAGTTTAATGTGTGGGGCTTTCACTGAATTTCATTGGGGAAGGGGCACTAAATTAAGTCAATTCAGTAGCATCGAAAAGAACTACTAATATTTCTTTCTTGTAACAAGTTTGATAAGAAGATCTTCTTCCATGGCAGATCCTGCTCCTCCCTCTATCACCTTTACTCCTTTCTAGTTCTCAGAATAAAACATTCACCCTATCAGACTCCCTTGCAACTAGACTTGATCCTATGACCCAAGTCTGGCTGAAAAAAATATAAGAAATGTAACGGGTGGAGCTTGTGAAAAGATGCCAAGGGTCCAAACTTAACTGAGTGCCCAAAAGCAGACTTGCTTCCATTTTCCCTTCTCCCTTCCCTCTTCTTTCTGCCTATAGTACAGAGATGAGGAGCAGGATCTGTAACACCCTTTCAAAAAACTAAATAAATTAAATTAAAACCACGCCCATAGGATTAGGAAAAAACTACATCCAAACAAATGCCCTAGGGAAAAAAAATATGAAAATGTGAACAACAGCACATTAGCCTATGAAAATGATGTAAATTCTTCCTAAAAGCACAAACACAAAGCTGAAGAATTGTGCAACACCATACTCACAATCAAATAACATATACACAAACATAAAATGTATAGATTAAAAATAAAACTTTGAATCAGAAATACAAAAAATAAGAATAATTAATTTTAATAATCAGGAAGAGGTGGATTTTAATAATCAGGAAGAGATGAAGTGAGAGGAAAAAATAGAATAAAAAGAAATCCTATAGATAATGAAGACTAAAAAACAAAAGGGGGAATATTTAAATTAAAATATAATCAAGAGAATGAAAGTAAACCAAATAATCAAAGTAAAATGAAATTTAAAAGAAATGAAAAAGGTCAGGGAGAAAGAGATAGAGATGACTAAACTGAGGCTGCCTGGCATAGATATAATTAATGTCTGAAAAAACAAAAACCAACCAATGAAATGGAGCCAATATTAAAACTACAATCCAAAATAGGTTCCAGAAGTGTTTAAAGTATCTGAATCGATACATTTAAAAGATCCAGTGGGTGCCAGGAAAAAAGTGACTTGAAACAACCAACACTAAGAGGTATTCTAGTAAAACTGTTATACCTTTAAGATAAAGAAAAACATCCCAAGAATTCTCAGCAGAATAATAACTTACAGAAGTAAAATAATCATAGTGCAACTAACTTTTTAAAAATGACAGTGTATAGGGCTGGGGAGATAGCTCAATTGGTAGAGTGCTTGCCTTACAAGTACAGGGCTCTGGATTTGATCCCCAGCACTGCAAAAAAAAAAATAAATAAAAAAAAAAATAAAAATGAATGACAGTATACAAAGCAAAGCAATAGTGTAGCAGCACTTTGAAGAAAATTAAGAAAGTATAAACCAAAATCTTTGAACCAGTTAAATTGTCCTCTGATAACCTAAACTATAGCAAAATATTTTTGTTTGTGTTTTTTTTTTTATTATTTTGAATTCTACCTTTAAGATCTCACATTGTCTTTGGTAAAATATTTCATTTTTTTTTTTTTTGTAATGTGCAGCAACACAATAAATACGGCATGCAAGCACCCTCTGAGGACTCTATCACATGATGAAATTCATCCAGTCTGTTATGGTTTCGATGGTCCCCCAAAAGCTCCTGTGTGAGGTAATACTAGAACATTCAGAGATGAAATGATTGGATTGTGAGAGCTTTAACCTAATCAGTTTGTTAATTCACTAGTAGGGATTGGTAATCCACTGATGGGGTGCTAACTGCAGGCAGGTAGAGTGAGCTGGAGGAGATGGGTCTGGAGGCAGCCTTTAGGGTGTATATTTTGTCCCTAGTGAGAAACGCTCTCTCTGCTTCCTGATTGTCATGTCCTGAGCTGCTTTTCTCCTCCACCCCCTTCTGCCCTGATTTCTGCCTCATCTCCAGCACAGAGCAATGGAACCAGCCATCTGCCGACTGAGACTTCTGAAACTGTGAGCCCCAAATAAACTTTTCCTCCTCTACATTGTTCTTCTCAGATATTTTGGTCACAGCAATGGAAAAGCTGACTAAAATACAATCAAAAGTTGACTGGGAAAACTTTGGTAAAAGAACTATCAGCTCTACACATTTTGTCATGTATTTTTGAGGCTGTTGTTAGGTGCATAAACATTTAGGTTTATTATGTTTTCTTGGAGACTTGACCAAATTATCATTAGGTAATGACATTAGGTAATGAACCTCATTACCTCTGGTATTATCTCTTATACCAAAGAATTGATGAATCCCATTATGTACCATTATGGACAACTATAATGGACCAATAAAAAAATACAGAAGATATTAACAAAGAGAGTGGGTTTCTTATAAGCAGAATAAACTTGGGCTTGCTACTTTATAAAATTCAAATTTCTAATTGGTATTTTAGACTGTTTACATTTAGTGCGATTATTGGTTGGTTTTATTTAAATCCAATCTTAATCGTTCTGTTCTGTTCCATCTGGCTCGTGTTTCTTTTTTGCTTATTTCCTGCTTAACTTTGGATTAATTGTACATCTTCATGACTCCATTTTACTTCAGTTTATTATTTATACCTCTTTTTCAAAAAGCATTTTAGTGGTTTCTTTTGGAAACATAATATGCATCTTTGCTTATTCACAGTCTACCATTAAATATTGCTATACCCCTTCACTTCTAGTGTAAGAACAGTATAGCAGTAAAGTTCTAATCCCATCCCCACATTCTGTATTGTTCTCATATCACTCACTTTTACATATGCTAAAACCCTGCAACATATTGCCTACTACTTTGCCTTAGACAATCAATTATCTTTAAGAGGAACTTTTTTTTTTAATATTCCTTTATGTTCACTTTTATTTTAACCATTTGGGAGCTTTCTGTTTCTTTGTATACATCCAAGTTTCTAAGGTGTTACATTCTTTCTTCCTGAAGAACTTTAATATTTCATGTAGTGTGGAATATTTAGGGTAAATGCCCCCAAGATTTTGCCTGAAATATTATTATTATGCTTTTATTTTTCTGAAAAACATTTACAATGGTATAAAACTAGAGGTTACCGTAGGGGCAGTTACCAATACTTTAAAGCCAACACTCCTTTATCTCCTAACTTGTATAATTTCTGATGAGAAGCCTGCTGTGATTCATTTCTTATATTTTATGTCATGTGCCTTTCTTCCCTGGATGCCTTTGTCCCTTTTCTCATTGCCTTTGTGTGAAACAGCCTCACCAAGCTCTCTATCAATCCCAGGGGAAAACAACATTTCGGCAATGCTGTGCACTGGCCTCAGCCCACCTGAATGACCCCCAGTGAGAGAGAACACTCCCACCATGAGTTAAAGGAAACAACTCCACTACTCACAGATAGGCATCGAGGGTCAACGGCAGCTGAGACTCACAGTGAGCCAGTCCTCCAAGGCTCAGGAAAGCTGCCCCTGGGGGAGGGAGTCTCATCTGCCCAGGCCGCCATGTCACACTATGGCTGATGAACAGCTAAAGCATGCTCTGCACTGGGGTTGGCGCCTGGGGGCTACTTGATTCTCTAAGCTAAAGTCCTAAAATCAATATGTTCCAAGAGAGAAGGTACAGAGCCCAGGCTGTTCAGGACCATTCCTTCTTGCCTCAGGATGGTGCAGTCTCTATCCATTCTACAATTATTTTGAAGAACTACAAGCAGGAGAGTGGGAAGAGCTGGGTCCATCAGGACCACCTGGGGACTTGTCCTGCACTTCAGTTTTCAGCAGGTAGAACATGATGTATTGACATGTGGTTTTGGTTTTGGTTTCTTTTTCTTGTTGTTGTCTATCTGTTTGGAGTACTGCTGGATCCTTGGCTCTGTGGTTTCATGTATTTCATTATTCCTTGGAAATTCTGAGTCATTATCTCCTCAAATCATTCTTTTTTTTTTTTTTCACTCTAGGAGAAAAATTTTTATTCTACCACACAACATTGTTATAAAAACATTATCATCAATTGTAACCTTACAAAACATGCTCACTTTAGACATTCCTTTGCTTAGTGCTTCCCTACTGCTTTATTTGATTTTTACATCCACACTATGAAAAATTCTGGTTATTTTTTTTCCTACCACATCATACTTTCATGCTTTTAACAATAATTTCTCATCAAAAACACATCTTTATTATACAGTTTGTATAGAAAAATATATACCAATTAGAAAATGCAGCATATTTATTTGTAGTAAAAACCAGGGAAATTAGCAAAATTTAAAGGATTTGCTCATAACAATAATTTATAAATGCATACTGCATAAATTCTAGAACCATATGCTCCCTCATAACAGTTTTTAACATGGAAGAGGACACACATAATAATAGATGTGAATATATTTGTTCTTACAAAATTTAAAAAGCCAGAATGGATAAGTTTCAACCTCATGATAGTTAAAAGTTCAGTGTTTTAACTCCAAAATAGCTGCACTGAGTGAACCTATTAAAGTAACAACTTTAAGACAACAAATCATATTTATCTCCACCTAATTTATTTTTACCTCTTGTGCTTAGATGACATGAAAACAGTGAGCTTGAACAAAAATAGCTATCAGGTATCTGGTTGCTGGACATTCCTCTCCCTCCTTAACCTCTTCCTGCTACCATGATGTAGGCCACTTGGCTCTATTCATCCACCATGATGTTGTAAGTGACCTCGGACCAACCCAACAGAGCCACCCAATTATGAACAGAAACCCATGATTATCTTTCCTTCCCTAAGTTGAATTTCTCATGTGTTCTGACACAGCAATGGAAGGCTGAGTAACATATGAAGAGAATTGGAACACCAGAAGCCTTTATAATATTTATTATTTGCATAGGGTTTTTTATCTTTGTGAATCTTTCTGTGTCTTCCAAAGAAACTGGGAAAACTGGAAGCTTTCCCACTTTCCTCACATTCACAGGTGATTTCTCCATTACGAGTACTTGCATAAACAGAAAGGAAAATGAAACATTATACATTCAGGTGGGTGGTTTTCTTGGTGAGTGAAATGCTTTGAAGACAACCAAGAACACTCAATGATTCTATATACATACATACATATTTTTTTTCCTTTCTTCGCACTCAACATTTCAATGAATCCTTTCATGTATTTGAAGGTGATAGAATGTTAGAAGATTTGTCAAGGTTTTTTTTGCATTCAATGGGCTTTTCTCCAATAGAACTACTTTCAGGTTTAAAAGGGAACCACAATAAAGGAAGGCATTTCACATTTTCTATAGGGCTTCTCTCCAGTATGAGTTTTTTGATGTTTCAGAATTTAACAAGTGAAGGCTTTCCCACATTGTTTCCATGCAGAGTTCTTCCCTGTCTATGAGGGTGAGCAGACGAGTGAAGGCTTTCCCACATTGCTTACCTTCAAAGAGCTTCTCTCCAGTTTGAGTTTGTTCACGTGTGCGAAGGTGACTGGACCAAGTGAAGACTTGGCCATTTTGCTTACATTTGTAAGACTTCTCTCCAGCATAAGATTGTTCACGTCATTTTCTGCCTTCTGGGGAGTCTCATATCACCTGCAGGTCACAGGGAGACAGAGTCTGAGCCAGAGTCACTTGGGCCTCAAACAGCAGAGAAGATATGTTCCTGGAGATGGGTTCTGAGCTACCACATTTTCTTCTGGGAATACATTCATTTCTGTAGCCACACGTTTTGGGCCTCCGAAGTGACCCGCCATCCTCTGGAGGGACCTCCCAGCAGATGAGTATCCTCCTCAAATAATTCTTTTGCTCCTTTTTCTCTCCTTATTTTTGGGATTCCAGTTATACCAAGGTTAGACTGTTTGATATTGTTCCATAGTTGCTGAGTATCCTGTTCTTGGTTATTTCCCCGCACTCTTCTTTCTGTTCATATTTCATCTTGGGAATTTGCATTGGCTTATCCTTAAGGTCCCTGAGTCTTCCATTAGCTGTGTCAAGTCTACTGACGAGTCCATCTAAACATTCCCCATCTGTTACCACATTTCTCACGACAACCAAATTCTGACTTGTATCTTTGGTAGGTCTTGTGTGCCAGATTTGACTGCCCCTTTCCCAGGAAGCATAGACCTTTAATTACACTGGTATAGGATCTGTGTCCAGACCTTGCTCTTGCCCCTCCTCAAGGGAATACTGTTCTTTATTTTATCCTTTCTCCTGCCCCAGCGGATCTTCACATATACCTGGGCTGCATCTCAGCGATCCAAGGCTTTTGCTGTACAAGAGAATGGTTTGATTGACACTTTTGCACTTTCCCCACAATGGCAGCTGCTCTCCTCATCCAGATTTATGCCACCAAAGTAAACACTTTCACTCTCCTCTCCTCTTCCAATATTTCCCCATCGGAATGCCCTATAAAAAAGAATCTACAAGTTCGTACAACCACTGTGGAAATCAGTCTGGTGAGTCCTCAAAAGACTACAAATGGAATCACCATATGACCCAGCTATTCCACTCCTTGGTATTTAGCCAAAAGAACTAAAATCAGTGTACTAGTGATACATGCATGTTAATTCACAATAGGCAAGTTATGGGACCAGTGGAGGTGCCTGTCAACAGAAGAATGGATAAAGGAATGTCATATGTCACAAAGAAGCTCTAGTCAACCATAAAGAAGAATGAAATCCTGTCATGTACTAACAAATGGATAGAACTGGAGAACATCATGCAAAGTGAAATAAGCCAGACTCAGATAGCAAAGGCCAGATGTTTTATGTGTGGAAGGCAGAGAGGGGGGAAAAAAAGAAGAAGAAAAAAGGGGACCTCATGAAAATAGAAAGAAACACATTAGAGTAAAGGAAGTGGATCAAGGGGGAGGGAATAGAGGATGGAAAGGAGTAAAACTGTGGAATGAAGTCAACATGTACATGTATATCCCAGACCCCACTCTTATGTATAACCGTAATGTACCAACCTAAAAATAAATAGAAGGATCCAGGCACGGTGGTGCACGACTATAATCCCAGTGACTCAGGACGCTGAGGCAGGAGGATGGAGAGTTCAAAGTCAGCCTCAGCAAAAGTGAGGCCCTACGCAACTCAGTGAGACCCTGTCTCTAAAATAGGGCTGGGGATGTGGCTCAGTGGTCGAGTGCCCCTGAGTTCAATCCCAGGTACCCGAATAAATAAATAAATAAATAAAAGGAAAACCAATAGAGTAGAGAAAGGCCATCGGGGTAGGGAGGTAGGAAGGGAAAGAAGTACTGGGGAATAAATGGAGAAATTGTGTTATGTGCACATATGAATATGTCACAGTGAACCCCAGTGTTATGTATAATTATTATTCACTAATAAACAAATCACAAAAAAGAACCTACAAGTGACCATAAACTTCCTTGAGCCTGTGGTTCTCAGGGATCCGTTGCTCTCATGTTACCCTGCATTTGATCTTAAAGTAATTTATTTCAAAAAATTTAGCCATGTTTTTCTTCTCTGCATGTATGGCCCTTAGCACGTCTTCATTCATTGCTCTCCACTGAGCAGTGCTTTTTCTCCCTCTGGGCTCTGAGACATCCAGTCTTTCCTTTGATTTCCTTAGACAGGTAGGCTAGGAACAACACCCTTTTCTGCTTTTGTACAGCCTGGGTAAAGTAGAAAGTGTAGAAATAAAACCTCAAAGTGTCATGGAAGACCCCAACACTAAAAATGAGAAAATATTGTTAAAGTATTTATAGAAATTAAAGAAGACCCAGGCTGGGATGTGGCTCAGTTGTAGAGCCTTGGCCTGGTATATGTGTGGTCCTGGGTTCTATTCCCAGCACCACACACAAATGAAAGGGTGGGGGAAGAAATTAAAGAAGACCTAAAGAAATTAAGGAATATACCATTTACGATTTAAGACTATTACAAGGCCAACTTGAGAAATAGAGTCACTGTAACCCCAAATAAAATCCCAAAAAGCATTTCTGTGGAGACTTACAAGGATATTCTAAAATGAATATGAAAATGCAAAAAAATCCAAAAATAGCTAGGCCACCTTTGAATCAGATCAAAGTTCATGGACTTATACCGCTGATTATCAAGAGTTATTATTACAAGGCTACAGTTGTGAAGACAGGTCTTGGCACAAAAAATAGACAGAGCCAGAGTGTAGAGTAGAAGTCCAGAGAGACACATGTGTAATGTATATCTGACCTCTTCAAAGGCCCATGGAAAAGCTATGGATAAGGGACAGGATTTTCAATACATGGTGCTGGTTCCAAAACCATACTGGACAGAGAGACTAAGCACTGTTGGGAGACATGGGTACAAATGGCTTCCTTCAGCCAACCAGAAATTTGTTCATATCAGGAAACTACCCGTGATTTTTTTAAATATGACTACAGTTATGTGTATATATAAGAAGATTTGTTATTTTTGAGATACTGATACTGAAGCAAGTGAAGGGCAAAGTGACACAGTGAGTGAGATTTTATTAAAATACTTTGGCAAAAAAAGAAATTAAAAAGGAATAGATGGAGCAAGGGTAATAAAATAGTTATTTTGTAATCTGAGTGATCAATATGTGAGAGTTTATAATACTACTGTCTCCACTTTGTATATGTTTGAAATTTTGTGTAATAAGATGTTTCTGAACACAAGCAATAAAAAGTGTTAGCGTGGATGTGGGGAAAAAGGCACACTTTTACGTTGCTGGTGGAGCTGCAAATTGGTGCAACCACTCTGGAAAGCAGTATGGAGGTACCTCAAAAAACTTGGAATGGATCCACCTTTTGACCCAGCTATCCCACTTCTTGGCCTATACCCAAAGAACTTAAAATCAGCATACTACAGTGAGGCAGTCACATCAATGTTCATAGCTGCTCAATTCACAATAACTAGATGGTAGAACCAACCTAGATGCCCTTCAATAGATGAGTGGATAAAGAAACTGTGGTATATAAACACAATGGAATATTACTCAGCCATAAAGAAGATTAAAATTATGGCATTTGCTGGTAAATGGATGAAGTTGGAGAATATCATGCTAAGTAAAATAGGCCAAACCCAGAAAACCAAAGGCCAAATGTTTTCTCTGATAAGTAGATGATGATACATAACGAAGGGGGTGGCAGTGGGGGGAGAGAAGAATGAAGGAACTTTGGACGGTGTAGAGGAAAATGGGGCAGGAGAGAGTGGGGAAGGAAAGATAGTAGAATGAGACAGACAGTATTACCCTATGTATATGTATGATTACATGAATGGTGTGAATCTACATCATGTACAACCTTAGAAATGAAAAGTTGTACCCCCCAAAAAAATAAATAAAGTAAGATGTTCTGAGTACTGGAAATCTAGTTGGAGAACAACAAGATATAACTTAGTGAGTGCTTACTGCAGGCCCAACTAGGTCTACTTTCTAAGATAACTCTGAAGTGGTCAGTATCATTTCCATTGAAGGATGAAGAAACTGACACTTGAAGAGCTTAAATGACTACCAAACAAATGGAAGCACTATTTGTACTTAGGGAATGCAAAACTGAAGATGACACATTGTCTCCACATGTCCACATCTTTTAGTTCAAAGAAATGAAAAGGTAATGAAATAAGGAAACCACATTCAAAGATAGTAACTCACTGAACTAAAAAGATTGACCCAAGCTTCATAGCACCAGGTCAAGGGTAGAGGAGACCTTAGTGTTCATGTGGAAGCCAACTCAGTGGCCAAGGAAACTGAGTCTGTAAAGTTTATAATGCTAGTCTAGAGTTTTTCTCTCTAAATCCTATAACAATTGTCAACTAGGATTCCTGAGCATCTTATAAATGGTAGCCCATTTGTTCTTCTTTATCAGTTTGTTTTAGTCATACATGATATTAGGATTCATTTTGACATAATTAAACAAGCATGGAACATAAGTAGCTCCAACTCAGCCCCCAGTACTTCCCCTTTCCCTCCCCTCCTGCCTACACCTGTTCCCTTTCCTCCACTCTCCTGATCTTCCTGCTATTGACTTAGTTTTTTCTTTTCATTAGGTCACTGTGGATATACATAAAGGTGAAATTCACTGTGGTGTAACCATTTATGTACATAGGAAAATTTGATAGATTCATTCCACTATTCAATCCTTTTCCCAATCCCCCTCAATCCCCTTCCTCTACTCCACTGATCTCTCTTATACTTTCATGGGATTTCCCCTGCCTTTTCTGTTCTTTTCTTTTTTCCCTTATTTTGGTCTAGCTTCCACATAACAGAAAAACTTTCTGAGTCTGGCTTATTTCACTTAGCATGATGTTCTCCAGTTCCATCCGTTTATTGGCAAATACTATTCTTTATCACTGAGTAGAATTCCATCGTATATCTATACCACATTTTCTTTATCCTTTCATCTGTTGATGGCACCTAGGCTGGTTCCATAGATTGACTTTTTTGAATTGTGCTGCTACAAATATTGATTTGCCTATATCCCCAAAGTATGCCTATTTCAGATCTTTTGGCTAGATACTAAGGAGTGGGATAGCTGGGTCATGTGGTGTTTCCATTCCCAGTTTGGGGGGAATCTCCATACTGCTTTCCAGAGTAGTTGTCCTAATTTTCAGTCCCACCAACAATGTATGAGTGTACATTTTCCCCCAGATCCTCACCGGCATTTATTACTATTGGTATTCTTGGTAAGTGGCCTTTCTGACTGGTGGTCAGGGCTCTAGGCATTTTTCCCAACCTTTAGACATAGAAGTGAGAGAGAGTAAGTGCTGGAATAAGCTAAAATATGACGGAGCCAATGAGGCTACCAGGAGGCCCAAGAACCACAACAAAGGCTGAGGACATTCCAGGTCTGACTCAGAGTTGTACATCCTAAGACTTACATACAGATGGTCCCTGCTTTATAATGGTTTAACTTAATAATTTTTTGACTTTATAATGGTATGAAAGCAACATGCATTAATACATTCATTAATACATTAATGAATTAAGAACATGCATTAATACATTAATACTTCAAATTTTAAATTTTGATCTTTTCCCAAGCTAGAAAGGTGGCCTAGTTGAGAATGATGGAATCTTCCACAGGGACCACGATAATGAAATAAACCTATCACAGCGGTGGCAAGACCAATGCACTAAGTCAAAGGTCATATAAAGACCAGACTGAAACTCTAGGGAGAAACCAGTAAAGGAGAGAGGAAGCACAACCTATAAACCAATAAGAAAAAGTTCAACCACCAAAGCAAATGAATAGACAGTCCGTAGAAGAAAACCACAAGTGGTCAATAAAATATGAAAGAGTTCTCAACTCACTAGTAGGGAAATATTTATTGCTTTAGAAGATATCACTTCCACCATCACTTTGGCAGAAAAGTAAAAGATTGACTTTTGGTTTACACTGGAATTTAAAAGAAAATAATCCCTGCATGGTCTTTGTGTAGGTCCAGATTGAACTGAGGAATACATGTGTATGTTAAAAAAAAAAAAAAGAGTAGAAGGTTGAAAATGTTCATTGTTTGATACAGTGCAGGACTACAGCACCCTCATATATTGCTGGAAAGAGTGTAAGTAACTGGGACAGAGATCACTAGCTAGCCACCAAAACCTGATCCCCGCTCCTTGGGGCACACAGCTTGACCACAGGGATGGCCAAATGCAGTCAGGAAGGCATGAAAATAGTTTGCGACCTGCTGAACATAAAAAGGGATGTGAGCCACTGACGGTAGAAGTCCCCCAGGCACACACTCTATGCTCTTCCTCCTCCACTGCCCGCAGTGGACACCCCTGAATGACAGCAGAGGAAGAGCCACCCACTAAGCTGACACTGCCCAGAACAGCAAGCTGATACTGGTTAAGCCCTCAGTGTTTTCTAGACCTTCCACTAGCATGGCCAGTCCTCGCTTAACGAACTCAGCTATTGAGTTTTTAGTAGAGTGATTCAGCCTCCTCCTTTAAAATGCAATATATGCACCCCAGTGACCCCAAAATTCTCTTGCTGTTTACTTCTCCTCAATCATTATCACAAATGATCCAAGAGAGATGTACACAAAAAAAGGCACTATATCATTGCTTATAACATCAAGCATTGTTTTAACATGCCAAAAAAAGTATGCCTAAATACAATAGAGCATTGCCAACTTGAAAGTAATGGGAGATAAGAGAAGAAGGAAGATAAAAGAAACACACCTGTACACGGATCAGTGACAAAACAGTGACTGGAGCACAATCCTGAGGTTGATACACATACACAGCTACACACACACACATTTGGGGACATGTACAAAATAAAATACCAAGAAACAGTTAAAAGAACAGATACATCTACATATGCTGACATTGAAAGAAATCCAAAAAATGTTGGGTTTTTAAAAAATCAAGTTGCAAAATTGTGTTCAGAGTGTAATACCAAAGGTGTAAGAAAACATATATACATGGTTAAGTCCATGTGTTCCACTGTTTCCCCAACTCTCTACATCTCAGATAGTGTCCTCTTTGAGTTCAGTAGAAATGCTCTCTCCTGATACAGTGATCACCAAGGGGAGGAAAGGGACCAATTAGTTCCCTGTTCTGTGAGTTCAATGATCCTTCAGTCCTCTGCCCTCTGGGTCTGCACTCAGGCTTTTTGGCATGGTGACAACCATTGGCAACTAATTATACCCTAAGGAGCAGAGGAAAAGAGTTAGGAAAGTTTGCAAAGAAACAAATTACTGCTATCCCTTGGAGGTTCTTCAGAGTTGACTGAGAACTTCTTTTGCTTCATTGAGATTCCCAGGAGCTTCAGATACATAATTAATGGCACAATTAGAGGCCAGGTGAGCACATCCTCACTGATGAGCCAGGACTTGCAGTTCCAAATCCTCCTAAGCATAGTGTAGACCATGCTGTGGCCTTCCCAGTGTTCCTGTTAGGTCTGCAACACACATTTAGGAGAGCTGGGTTGCCATGCCAACACAGAAAAACAGAGGCCACTTTCTACTTCCTTCCCCACTATGCTTTCTCCTGACAGGTTGCTCTGAAAGGGAGGATAGTACCATTTATGGAATCCCTACTATGTTCTGAGCACGTTATCCAATACCTGACCAATGTGGCAGAGATGCCAGCATCCACCAACACCCACAGGTTGGGCACACAGCTAAATACTATTTCCCTGCCAGGGTAATGTGGATGAACGTGACATGTCCCTTCCAAACTTGACCCATGACCCACTCTCCAAACAGTTCCTCTTCTTCCAGCTAGCTGTGACACTCGATGATCTTAAGAGGGGTGGATTTAAAATCTCTTCCAGTCTAGGTCCTTGAGTAGTTGGCCATCCATGTAAAACTGTCCCATGGGTACAAAGTCAGTGAGATCTAGTGGTTGTCATAATAGTAAATCTACTCCAACTCACAGTCTATTTCACCATCTGGAAAATGCAAATCAAATCACATCTTGTATTTATCCAACTAACGGCTCAAGTCCTCACCTGCCTTTTTAGCAAAATATCCATGATCTCTCACATAATGCCTGATCCCACCTCCATCCCAAACTATCCAAGAAACTCCAAAGAACACTCAACCAAAAGGAATCCTGTTTCTAAAAGCCCTGGGGGAAGAGACGATATTAAAAATCTGACCAGTTGCTGTTTTCAGTCATTGCTATTAGTTGGCCCTGCACAATCTGGCAGCCCAGGTCTAATGCCCATGGTGGTAGGGATGCTGCTGCAGGTCTGGACCCACTGGTGCCATGGGTACTGTCCACACTTGAGTCCAAGGTCAGAGTTCTCTCCATTCATTCTCACATGCTCAGCTATTGATCCCCCAAACACAATGGTCCAGGATAGCAGAATCTAAACGCTAGACCATATCAAGCCCCCCACAAGAACTCCTGTTCTGAACCTACATCACCAACCCAGGTGTCCCTTTCCCTCATGGTAAGATCCCTCTTGGGGATTTTAATATTCTTTTGTGCAGATGGAGCATAGTCAATGTCACCCTGAATCACCAAAAGAGACTGACCTAATTGCAAACCTCAGAGTTCAAAGTTGGAGGTCTTCTCCTCTTCCTTCATGAAAGCCCCTCACCATTTAAGAAAATTTTCCTTAAGGAGAGACATTTTTGTTCTCCATCAGGACAAAATAGGCATCTACACTTGCTACACCTGCATTCTCATGCAAGGCAGAGTTAACTTTTCAGAACGAGGACATCTACTCCAGGGAAATGTTTGGCCTCTGCCTATATAAAGGAACTAACAGTTAATCTTGAACTTTGCACACATTATCTCATTTAAAATTGTAAGTAATAAAACCAGCCAATAATTGCACTAACTGTAAATCATCTGAACATACCAATTAGAAATTCGAATTTTATAAAGTAGAAAGCCCAAGCTTATTCTGTTTATTTGTTAATTTCTTCCATACTTTTCATTGGTCCATTATAGTTGTCCTTAAGGTGCATAATGGGATTCATCAATACGTAATCGTGTGCGCACACAATACAACATAATATAACCAATATGATTTTCATTCTACAGGGAGGTTGAGTGGCTTGGCTAGTGTCACAGCTAGTAGGTGGCTAGCCAGGACACAAACCAGATGCATCTGGCTCCAAAGTTTTCCCCTCCCAATACCACCTCCCGCCAGCCCTGTGAATCCACCAAGTACCTTCTGCATTTCTCTTCTCTACCTCGCTCCTTTCTGAGGCCCCTCCCTTGCCCCTCTCAGTGCCCTTTTCTGCATATCCCAGCTTCTCCACTCCCCTGACCCCATGGGTCACCCTGTCTCCTGTGCCCCCTGCTCACTTCCACGAAGTTGGAAGGAAAGTTCACATCAGAAAGCTGACCTAAGGAGCAGCTCCCTGTTGCAAAGCCAGGGTGGAGTCGTGGACATGGCCTTGACTTTTAAGCCAAGTGGACTGGAACTCAATCCCCAAGCTTGCCACTTGCTGGCTGTGTGACTTTGGCAATGCTAATCACTTCCCTTTTCCTGATAAGGATTTTGCGGGGACTGAGAGAGAGGGACTGCTCTTCTAATTTGATGTTGAACAGATCTGTTTCTCCCCTTTGTTTCCCTCCCATCAAATCAACGGATTTTAATATTTCATGAGAAGGACAGACGCTGGCTATAAAAAGTTCTGGTTTGGCTTCGTCTGTTAAAATAGATGGTTGAAATAAGCCAGTCGTTTCTATGAGCCAAAGGTCAAAAGTTTTCTCTGATATGTGGAAGCTAATCCAAATAAGAGGAGGTATAAAATTTAAAAAAAATAGAAAGATCAGTGGAGTAAATGAAGGGAAGAGAAGGAAAGGGAGGAGGGATGGAATAGGAAAGGCAATAGAATGAATCTAACTTTCCTATGCACATATATGAATATACCACACTGAGTCTCACCATCATGTGCATCCACAAGACACTAATTTAAAAAAAGGAAACTGTAAGTAAACAGCAGAAATATCAGTAGAGTAGAGAGAAGGGAACAAGGGGAGGGAGAAAGGGAGGAGAAGGGGAAGTACTGGGGACCAAATTAGAACAAATTATATTCCATGTTTCATAATTATGTCACAACAAATGCTAATGTTATATATAGCTAAAAAGAACTAATAAAATTTTTAAAAATTAAATAATAGATGATGTGAAAAGAATCTGCAAAACCAAGTTTAATAGAGCATAGTCAATGTCACCCTGAATCCATTCCTAATTGTAAATTTTGGCATTTAAAGTTGGAGAATAGCTTCTCCAACGGAGATTTCCAAATTCAAAAAACTATCTACTCAACAAGAGTAAAATTCAGGCTCTAAGGACACAAATTTACTGGAACCAGGGGTAAAGAAAACAGAATATGTGAAGGGAGAAGGTGAAGAGTTTCTGGCTGAAAGTTGAATAGAAGGAAACACTTAGAGGGAATAAGACTCAAGCCCCTGAAGACACTGCCTGGCTCCTGACAGGGATCCTAGCATCTCACCTTTTTGCCCCTTGACCTCAAGGCAGGAGAGTTGGGACTCAATGCAATGAGAAAACCAGGTGAAGCTGAGCACAGTGGTGCAGGTCTGTAATCCCAGCAACTCAGGAGACTGAGGCAGGATGATCTCGAGTTTGAGGCCAGCCTGGGCAACTTAGTGAGATCACATCTCAAAAACTTAAGAAAAAGTCAGGTGGAAATTCCAGATAGAGCAGAGATTGTGAGAACATCTAGACAGGAGTTGCACCCCAACCTCCAATACAGAGTAGAATTGTGGAGCTTCATCAGGGTGTATTATGTGCAAGAGATCCAGAACTTTCCACATGGGCCCATCCCAGAAGGTGCGGGGATGCTGAAAAGACCACTAGACCTGAGGTTAGGACAAGAAGACAGCCTACAGCAGAGACCTCAAGACGAAAGTAATAACAGCAACCTTGGCCAGCAGGAGCAAACATGATGGCCAGGAGCCAAATTCACCTCCTCAAGATTCAAAGCAATGATCAGAAGCAGGCAGGATGCATCAGGAGAAGGGCCTTCGCCCATCAGCCTGAAAAACCACAGGCCTCCCCCACAACCAGCCTCCATCATAGGAGGACACAGAGGATGGTGGAGAAACTTGATGACTGAGTATTTATGCAAAAGAATCTGAGTTATCCTAAAAAGCTGTTTTTAACCAGAAGACACTGGATCGCCTCTAACTGAAATCCCTGGCCCTTCACCATCAGCAAGATGGACTTCAGAGGGAGGCAAGATCAGCTAGACTACGAAGACCTTGACTCAGCTGAGCTGTGGTGTACAGTTTGAGCCCCACAGCAGTGCCCGTCTCCTAGGATTAACCGAACATTTATAAAGTGCTTGGCAGCCTCAGGCCCAGCCTGCAACAGTCACTCCATGAGTATTAGGTCATTCTCTCCTTCAAGGACGGAACTTCAAGCAATGGAAGGATTTGGGTGGGAGCATTTCCTGGTGTCCTTTAACTGTGTTTTGATGGCATGCTTTAATACGCATTCATGCAAGCATTAATTCATTCATTTAGCAGACTCACTGCGTGCTGACCAGATGCCAGGCCCGATACAGCCTCTGGGATACAGTGAAGAATCAGAAAGGGTTCCTGCTACACAGAGTGAGGTAAAGCCACAGTGACAATTGAGGTTGCAAATGCTCTGCTGGAGCTACCACAGACACTGCAGCAAAGAGTTTTGGATCACTTAGTGCGTAGCAGGCACTGTGCGAAAGGTCACACAACAACTCTGTATCCCTAATTTTTCAGATGAGGTCCCTGGGCCCCAAGGTCACATAAGAGACTCTATGGTACTGCAAATCTAAATAAAATAAGAGGAATAAGAGGAGACTTTCTGAGGTAGGGAATGCCCCAATCGTAATTTGGGCTAAGTGTTGCCGCCCACAGCAACAATCTCGGTAATTTATCGGAGGTGGACTGGAACTGAACTACTTCTATTTTCTTTATCTGGGCTGCTTCCTTGCTTATTTGCTTGTTCACTAGTTTATAGAGGAAGAGAAGCTTTGCTTACTTTTAGTTTTAGAGGAAGAGAGGCTTTGAGAGGAAGAAAGACTTTGCTTAGAGGAAAAGAGACTTTGCTTAGAGGAAAAGAGACTTTGCTTAATTTTAGAGAATGCTACTCTTTCAGAGAGGCTACACTTATCAAAGGTCTACTGCTTCTTAAAGGTGGGTCGCTTCTTGGAGGTGCAGCCTGCAGCGTGCGGCCTATGTCCTACAACGAGCGACCCCAGCGTTCTGCGATCTGCCGATCTGCGTTCTGCGATCTATCAGAGGTGCTACTTATCCAAGGTGCTTCCTATAGGTGTGTGTCTTTTATACGTAAGGCAGTCAATCAGCTTAGGATTAGCACAATTGAAGCACGCCCCTCGGTACCAATCAAGAAAGAATGAGGAATATCTGTTGACCACTAGCACAGAGGAGACATTAACTAATCAGGCAAAAGTAGATCACGCTGTGTTAACACTAACTATGCGCCATCTCTTGGCTCAATGCCAGCGGCCATCCTAGGATTACCCAAACATGTCTCTGCAGCTAAGCAAAGAAGAGACAGAAGCATCTAATCAAAAGGAAGATAAGAGCATATGCGGAGAACCAGGTGTAAGAGGTTTGTTATAGCTGGAGGGTGGATTCTGAGCAGATGCAGAGGCAGCTGATAATTGGATCTTATCGTGAAAGCTCCAGGATTAACTGAGGGAGCCCACAAGTCTGTCTGAGTTGGCCCTCCTTCCTCAGCTGGGTACCAGTGAAGTGACTGAGATAAGACCCTGCCATCAGACGTCAATTCCAAGGGCTGATCCGTCTTGTTCTCTGAAGACTTCATTCCACCTTCCCTGCTCCCAGAGCTGAAGATGGCGCCAGGATGAAGAGGCAGGGAGGCAGAGACTCGCGGTCACGCTCCAGGCTGCTGGCCAGGCCTTCTCCACCCGAGCTGTGCTGAGGACACCCGACTCTGGGGGACTTGACTCCTCAGGGGGCTTTGTCTCCTATTTAGCAAACCTGTCTTTCTGTCACTACTGCTTGCAGGTCCTCGATCAGCCTGCAGGGTGTCATGAGACACCTCTGCTCCTTCTTACCCACAGTGACCTTCCAAACATTCCAAGAAACCGCTCCGCCTTCTCCCTGCCTCCAGAGGTTCTGGCACTGGTGTGAGCTTTCAGGAGGTGGGGTCAGCAGGACCGATGCACAGACAAAAGACTGACTGAAAAGGTCTTTAGGGATCCTTCCCATCTTGGGAACCCATGACCCATGTCAGAAAACAGGAAGTGCCTCAGACGGACCTCACTGCCAAGGCTGCTGAGGTCAGGATCTGCAGTGGATTGGGTTGTCCCAGACACCGCCATGACACCCAGTCTCACCCCAGGGCTGCAGCCATGGGAACACAGCACAAAATTCCTTAGACCTTCAAAGTGTGGTGCTAGCTAAGTGGGAGAATTGGGACTCCCGACTCCATGTAAAGGTCCCCAGAGGATTTTCTTTCTTTTTAATTTGTCTGTTAAAGTCACAAAGCATTTTTTGGAAGGGAGGGATTAAACCCAAGGCCCTTAACCACTGAGCCACATCCTCGGTCCTTTTTTATATTTTATTTAGTGGCAGGACCTTGTTGAGTTGCTTAGGGCCTTGCTTAGGCTGAGGCTGACTTCGAACTTGTGATCCTCCTGCCTCAGTCTCCTGAACCGCTAAGATTACAGGTAAGCACCCAGCTCCACCAGCCATGTGCTTCTTAAGTGCAAGGTGCTAGGCTCAATAACTAGGACCACAAAACAAAAATCACAAATAAAAATAAGGGGGGAAAGAAATTAAAGGAATACAAATAGGAAAGGAAGAATTCAGACTATCACTATTTGCCAACAGCATGATTCTGTATTCAGAGAACTCAAAAAAAAATCCACCAGAAAAATTCTAGAACTAATAAATGTATTCAGCAAAGTAGCAGGACATAAAATCAATACCCATAAATCAAACGCATTTCTATGTATCAGTGATGAATCCTCCGAAAGAGAAATAAGGAAAACTACCCCATTCATAATAGCCTCAAAACAAAATAAAATACTTGGGAATCAATCTAACAAAAGATGTGAAAGACCTCTACAATGAAAACTACAGAACACTAAAGAAAGAAATTGAAGAAAATCTTAAACAATGGAAAGATCTCCCATGTTCTTGGATAGGCAGAATTAATATTGTCAAAATGGCCATACTACCAAAAGTGCTGTACAGACTAAATGCAATTCCCATTAAACTCCCAATGACATTCTTTATAGAACTAGAAAAAGCAATCATGAAATTCATTTGGAAAAATAAGAGACCCAGAATAGCCAAAGCAATCCTTAGCAAGAATGAAGCAGGAGGCATCACGATACCAGCCCTTAAGCTGTCCTACAGAGTATGACATGGTATTGGCACCAAAATAGTACAATGTAGACCACTGGTACAGAATAGAAGACACAGAGACAAACCCACACAAATACCTCATACTAGACAAAAGTACCAAAAATATTCATTGGAGAAAAGATAGCCTCTTCAACAAATGGTGCTGGGAAGACTGGAAATTCATATGCAGCAAATTTAAATTAAACCTCTATCTCTCGCCCTGCACAAAAATCAACTCAAAGTGAATCAATGCCTTAGGAATTTAGATCAGAGACCCTGCGCCTAATAGAAGAAAAAGTAGGCCCAAATCTTCATCATGTCAGCTTAGGACCTGACTTCCTTAACAAGACTCCTAAAGTGCACAAAACAAAATCAAGAATCAATAAGTGGGATGGATTCAAACTAAAAAGTTTCTTCTCAACAAAGGAAACAATTAATAGTGTGAAGAGAGAGCCTACAGAATGGGAGAAAATATGCACCATGTATATATCAGATAAAGCACTAACCTCCAGGATATATAAAGAATTCAAAAAACTTAACAAATAACCCAATCAATAAATGGGCTAAGGAACTGAGCAGACACATCACAGAAGAAGATACACAATCAATCAACAAATATATGAAAAAATGTTCAACATCTCTAGCAATTAGAGAATTGCAAATCAAAACTACTCTAAGATTTCATCTCACTCTAGTCAGAATGGCAATTATCAAGAATATAAGCAACAATAAGTGTTGGAGAGGATGTGGGGGAAGATGTACACTCATGCATTGCTGGTGGGACTGCAGATTGGTGTGACCACTCTGGAAAGCAGTATGGAGATTCCTCAGAAAACTTGGAATGGACCCACCATTTGACCCAGCTATCCCACTCCTTGATTTATACCCAAAGGACTTAAAATCAGCATATTACAGTGATGCAGCCACATCCATGTTTATAGCTGCTCAATTCACAATAGCTAGATTGTGGAACCAACCTAGATGCCCTTCAATAGATGAGTGGATAAAGAAACTGTGGCATATATATATACAATATACTATTACTCAGCTTTAAAGAAGAATGAAATTATGGCATTTGCCGGTAAATGGATGGAGTTGGAGAATATCATGCTAAGTGAAATAAATCAAATCCAAAAAACCACAGGCCAAATGTTTTCTCTGATATGTGGATGCTGATCCATAATGGAGGTGTGGGGGCAAGGGAAGAATGGAGGAACTTTGGATTGGGCAGAGGGGAGTGAAGGGAAGGGAGGGGGTATGGGGGTGGAAAAGATGGTGGAATGAAATAGACATTATTACCCCCATGTACTTGTATGATTATACAAATAGTGTGACTCTGTGTGGTGTACAACTAGAGAAATGAAAAATTGTGCTCCAAAATAATAATAATAATAAGGGGGATTTGTTTACTACAATACTCATGTTGTCAAAGGAACCATTCTCAAACACTGATGAGAAGGAAACAGCTATCCAGAAGGAAATTCAACAGCATTTTATCTCAACCCTTAACTTTTTATATACATTTTTGATTCACTAATTTTATAAAGATTTACCAAAAGAGTAAACACTAGGAATTAGACCAGAAACTTTGCAACTAACAGAAGAAAACATAGGCTCAATGGGAAAAAGAGCTAGACATTTCTCAAAAGAAGAAATACAAATGGCCAATAACAATATGAAAAAAATGTTCGATAGCCTTAGAAATCAAAGAACTGCCAATCAAAACCACATTGAGATTTCATCCCACTCCAGTTAGAACAGCAAGCATCAAGAATACAAATGATAATAAATGCTGGTGAGGATGTGTGGGAAAGGTACACTCCTACCTTGATGGTGGAACTGAAAACTAGTACAATTCCGGAGAGCAGTGTGGAGAGTCCTCAGAAAACAAGGAATGGAACCACCACATGACCCAGCTATCCCACTCCTCAGTATTTATTCAAATAAACTAAATTCTGCTCTATGACTACACTTACACAGCAACATCAATGTTCATTGCAGCTCAATTTACAATAGCCAAGTTATGGAACCAGACAAGTGCCCATTGACAGATGAACGGATAAAGAAACTGTGGTATGTATACATGGTGAAGTGTCGCCGCCCGCGGCAACAATTGCACAGGTATTTATCTGAGGGGCCTGGAAATAAACTATTTTTCCTATATTCACTAATTTATAGAGGAAGAGAGACTTTGAGAGAAAGATAGGCTTTGCTTAGAGGAAGAGAAACTTTGCTTATCAGGAAGAGAGACTTTGCTTAGAGGAAGAGAAACTGCTTAGAGGAAGAGAATTACTTAGAGGAAGAGAAACTTTGCTTAGAGAGAAAGTTTTAGAGAAAGAGAGGCTTCTACGCTTATCAGAGATCTATTTCTTCTTTAGTTCTGCTGCTTCTTCTTAAAGGTGCATCCTGCATCCTGTGAACTAAGGGTGCGTCTATCTGAGGTGCTTCTTAGTGATGCGTCCCGCGTACTGCGATCTACCTATCTGTGATCTAGAGGTGTGTTCTCAATTCTCCGCTCTGTGATCTGCCTTTCCTCACTGCCTGCTGCTTCTCTCTGCAAGTTGCTTCTATCTGCTTGCTGCCTTTTCTTCTTCCTTTCTGCTAGTGGCTTCTACTCCACTTCTTTCTGCTAGCTGCTGCTCTTACTGTCGCGCCCCTGCCCACTGCCCGCTTATATTCCCTCCAGGAGGTGGAGGGCAGGGCCACGCCAGTTGCAATCAGAGGAGGAGCCAGCTGCCCCATCACGGCAAGGGTTAAAACGAGCAGGCCTGAGCAGGCGCGCTCAGGAACACCTGTGCACGCATTTTGGGCGTGGACTTAACTGAATATGGCCAGTGATAAATCACCTGAGTGTGCTTATGTTAATTAACCTCCTCACTGCTGATGTGAGCATGGCACAGCCCCCAACAGTGAAGTATTACTCAGCTATAAAGAAGAATGAAATTATGGCATTTGCTGATAAATGGATGGAACTAGAGAATCAAGAGTCAAACGTTTCTCATATGCAGAAGTTAGATCAAAAATAAGGGAGAAAAAAAGGGATGTAATCCCATGAAAATAGAAGGGAGAACAATGGAGTAGAGAAAGAGGATTGCTGGGGAGGGAGGAGGAAAAGGAGGAACAGTGGAATGAAATTGACCAAATTATGCTGTGTACATATATGAATACATGAGAGTGAATTTCACCTTTATGTATAGCTACAAAGCACTAATTTAAGTAACAACAAATAGAATGAAGACCAGTAGAGGAAGGAGAATGGGGGAGGGAAGAGGCAATTGAAAGAAGAAGTACTGGGGACTAAAGTAGAGCAAATTATATTCCATGCATGTATGATTAGGTCAAAATGAACAATATTATATGTAACTATAATGCACTAATAAAAAAATTAATTGTTTATTGCTGCTCAATTCACAATAACTAGATTATGGAACCAACCTAAATGCTCTTCAACAGATGAATGGATAAAGAAACTGTGGTATATATACACAATAGAATATTACTCAGTCATAAAGAAGAATAAAATTATGGCATTTGCAGGTAAATGGATGGAGTTGGAGAATATCATGCTAAGTGAAATAAGCCAAGCCCAAAAAACCAAAGGTTGAATGTTTTCTCTGATAAGTGGATGAATATACATAATGGGGAGGGTGGCAAGAGAAGAATGGAGGAACTTTGGATAGTGTAGAGGAAAATGGAGGAGGTGGGGGAAGGAAAGATAGTGGACTAAGACAGACATGATTACCCTATGATAACATGAATGATGTGAATCCACATTGTGTACAACCATAGAAATGAAAATACTATACCCCATATGTGTACAATGAATCAAAATGCAGTTTGTAAACATTTTTTAAAAAGAAAAAAAAATTAATTGTGAATGTTAATTGTGGATTAATTGTGAATGTTCAAGATCAGGTTACTGCAACAGATGTCACCACCTTATTTATGAGGGAGTAAAATTAGAAATGATCTAATGTCAATCAACAAAAGACTAGTTTAGCTAGAGTGACATGTAGCTGTCCTGTGGAATATTATGCAGTCACTAAATGGTGAATAAGATGAATGACTATTGGCATAGAAGAAAAGTTCTTGACACCTCAATGTATTAATTCGAAAAATACAAAATCAACTTACTATGTCAACGGTCAGGACAGCGGGAAGCAGAGCCAGGGTGTGCCTGGAGGAGGCCCTGAGGTGCTCTGGAGTGCTGGTCCTATTTCTTGATTTGAGTGCCAATTATATAGATGTGCTCAGTGTTTGAAAATTCCTCAAACTACCGACCTATAATTGATCCATTTTTCTGTCTGTATATCATGCTTCAAAAGACACTGCTCACAGACATGTTAATCTTAAAAAGAGATATCAATATATTTGACTCCAGTGTTGCAAGTAAAGTAAAAAGAAAAACACAGGATTGTGTATGCTTGTGTGTGTATGTGTGTTGTGTGTGTGTGCGTGTGTGTTGTGTGTGCTCTGTAGAGAGAGAGTTTGGGAGGATGAATAGAAGCATGGAAAGCTCTTAGAATTAAACCAGCATGTTAACAGTGGTATTAACTGTCTGGTGGAATGTCCCCCTTAGATATTGGTTATCTCTCACCATGGAATGAATGATTCCAAAACATAGCAGCTCGAGATAGCAAATATCACCTCAGTGTCCATGGGTCAGGAATCTGGGAATGGTTATCTGGCTGCTTCTAGCTCAAGGTTTCCCAGAAGGCTGCAGCCATCCAAAGGTTTAACTGGGGTTGGGGAGCTACTTCTAAGCCCCCTCATGTGGCTGCTGGTAGGAGGCAAGACCCCCCGCCCAGCCTGGGCCTCCCATTGGACTGCTGAGAACATGTCACCCGGTTTCCCCAGGAGCAAGAGATCTGAGAGAGAGGGCACAGGGAAGAGAGAGAAACCAAGAGAGACACTGCAGAATGTTATAGTCTGATCCCAGATGTGAATACCATCACTGCAGCTGTCTTCTGTATTCACACAGACCCATCAGCTACAATGGGGGAGGGTGCTTCACAAGAGGGTGCATATCAGTGGCAGGGTCACGGGGGGGGGGTCCTCTCACTGGCTGGTGACTACACAGTTGTTTTGCTTTGTTTTGTTTGTTTCTATTTTTTTTATTTCTATTTCTATTTGTTTATTTCTATTTCTATTTGTCTAATTCGTTTTTCCAAATTTCCTGAAGTTTTCACCATGCACATATTCTATGTATAAAATTATAAGAGAAAAGCTACCAACTGCTGACAAGGGCACTTGCTCAGCCCCTTTGTTGCTCTCTGAGCTTCTCTTATCTACCTCCTGTTCCTTTCCCAGTCCTATTTAACTCCATTGCCTTCTTGCAGCCTGGCCAAGAGTTGCTTCTTAGCCCAGACCTCTGGCACCATCTAGTGGCAGCATCCAAAACTGCTGCCTTCTGCTCACAACAGCCCAACTTGGGGATCAGGCCTCACCTGCATGCGGGAGGATGACTTTGACAGGATGTAACAGGTAAAGCCCAGGATCTCCTATTTTCCCACACAGGCCACAGAGATCCTCCACATTCAGCTCCAGAAGGACTTGTGGAATCCCAGAGTGGATGGGAGGGCTGTCTGTCAGAAGTTTGGGGAATAGAACCTAAAGCCACTCTGTCCTACCTGCTCACTCCTCTCGCTCCCCAGACGCCAAGCAGGCCCTAAACACTCGCAGACCACACTCAGCCAGAAGCAGAAAAGCAGTCCCTTGTTTCCTACCACCTTCCAGCTCAGAATCTAGTATCAAAGTTGTCATTTTTAGCAAGCTGTTAGCAATAGGGGGTGCTCAAAAGAACAGCTCACATGCATCCAAAGAATTTGGCAACACTTCACTATTTTAAGATTTGTTGGGGCTGGGGAGATAGCTCAGTCGGTAGAGTGCTTGCTTTGTAGGCACAAGGCCCTGAGTTCGATCCCCAGCACTCAAAAAAAAAAAAAAAAAAAAAAAAGACTTGTTGTAGCTTTGTTATTTGAGGCAAAGGGGGAAATATATTATACTAAGTTTTTTGTTGTTATTTATGTTTTGGTTTGATTTGGGTACTAAGGATTGAACCCAGCAGCTTTACCAGCTTTACCACTTTACCACTCAGCTACATCTCCAGTCCTTTTTTTTTTTTTTTTTTTTTTTTTTTTTTTTGAGATAGGGTCTCACTAAATTGCTGAGAGTTTAAGCTGCTGAGGCTGGCCTTGAACTTGTGATCCTCCTACCCCAGCCTCCCAAGTTGCTGGGATTACAGATGAGTGCCACTACACCCAGCTTAATGTTTAACTACTGATGATGATGATGATGATGATACTCTGTGCTTATTTGGAGAAACTAGAAAACATAGGCAAGTAAAAACAGTAAAAGTCACTCTCAATCACATTGTTACGTTACTCTAGAGTTGTCTCCCTTTCCTCCTATGCATTTAAGTTTTAATGAGATTATTCTGTAAGTTGCTTTCCTCACTTTGAGCCTTACAGGTGATCATTTGATTGTTCCTTCCCATGATAGCTCCATCTCTACGTTATACTCAGGTCATCTTTATTACACTAAGTGCAAGTGTTCAGAAGACACTTGAATGCTGTGTAATTCTGTGCAGGGCAGCCTGGTTCTATACAAAATACACAGATAACATGTCAGTGAGACTCTGAAAATTCCTTGCATCCTCATGCCAACCGTGTATGTGGAGGAGCTCTGGAACAACTCTGGAACCACAGGAAGGGTACAGACACTGCCTCCACCAGCAGCCCAAGCGTCATCTATGCAGGAAGCCCAGCGCATCAACTGCAACAAAATCCTTAGCAAAGGCCTCTGGGATAGAGGTGTAGGAAAGCTTCTGACTGTTTTGTCTACTGATAGACACTTTCAGGTTCTGTTCATAGTCGTCTGCGTCAAGAAATAGATTGTTTTAAACTCTGTTTAAAGAAACGGCTAAGAACCAAGCTTTAGAATTGATTCAAATCCCAGTACCACCAATTATCTACCATGGAGCTAAGTGTTTTAGTTTGCTACTGCCACACACACACACACACACACACACACGCACAAAAGCTACATTACAAACAATACCAAAGTCACAGGTGCTTTTGGAATAAATTACTCTCGCAGATGCGCAGGCCAGGTAGGAGGAGCTGATCTGGGCAGGGCTGACCAGGCACCTCTGCTCCAAGGTGGAATTCAAGTACACTTGGCTACAGCAGCTCTGCTCCAGGCAGAGCCCTGTGGGCCCAGGCTCAAGGGCAACAGCTGCCCAGGGCAACTTCTTTTATCCAATGGCCCAAACACAGAAAAGTGAACAAAACCAGTGAGTTCTCTTACGGTCTAGGTTCAGAATTTGTCACATTCACACGCATTCATCTGTCAAAGCGAATCACACATATGGCCTCGACTAGCCTCAAAGACAAGGGAGGAGCCAAGGTATCAGCCCACCATGAGTGTATATCCCACACCCACCCGCTTCTCTCCATCTTTGGGGCCTAACCATCGCTGTCTTTGTTCAGCTGCAGTAGAAGATACCATAAACCAGGTGGCTGATGAACAACTGCAATTTATTTTTCACAGTCCTGAAAGCAGGAAAGTCTACAATCAAGGCATCAGCAGATTCAGCATCTGGTGAGGGCCACCTTCTGGTTCACAGATGGCGCCATCTTGCTGGGTCCTCATGGTGGGAGGCGGAGCTCCCTGAGGCCTATCCTAAGGGCTCCACCCTCCCGACCTAATCACCTCCCAAAAAGCCCCACCTCCTAATACCACCACTTTGAGAATTAGAGTTTCATTATATGAATGGAGGGTCTGGGGGGACACAGATGTTCAGAGCATTCCTAGACCATTGCTAAACTAGAACCACGACAGCCTTTCATCTTCCCTCCATAATCCACTGTCCATACAGTGAGTGACATGGTCATGACACTCCCTGGTCTGAAACTCTGATGACTTTCCATTGCTCACAGATTAACATCCCACCTCCTTACCCTGGCTTATGAAGCCCAACTCAATCACATGCCGTCTACCTCTCCAGCTTCCTATCATGCGCCTAGCTCCCTCCCCAGCTTTGCTCCAGAGATCTCAGTCTTTTGACTATTCTTCATTAGTGCCAAATTCAGTCTTGCCTTGAGGTCTTGGCACACTCTGGTCCTTCTGTCCTGCCTGGCCCTTCTGCTCCCTCCCTCCAGGGCTACCCACTCATTCTAGCCACAACATGTACATAGATACAGGCTTGATTCCTTTTTAACTCCCTGTCTCTCCCACAGATTCTTAAACCCACAAGGGTAAGGATCATGCCTGTTTTGTTCCCACATGCACATACCCAGAATTCACCACCAGCCCAAAACAGATCATCAGTAGGAACTTAAGGTGAAGAGTGAATAGCTGCCACTGTTTACCACGCTCCAGGCAACATCCCAAATGTCTCGGCATGCGACAGCATCAAGATTTTAACCACACTCATATGTGTTGGAGACTCAGCATCTATTCTTTCCTAGTCAAAGTACCCTTAAGTGAGTAGCTGTGTCTGAGACCTGAGAGCAGGTGCCTGGAAATGTCCTCCTTGAAGGTGTGATGGCCAGATGATATCAGGGCCAAACTTGCCCATGGGAAGCTGCCCTTCAGGAGGCTGAGGGTAAATGGGTTTGGCCTTAACAAGAAGCCAAGCCACTCCCACCACCATTTAGGGCCACATCCTGGACAAGCAACAGCTTCTGCACTCCCAACACTCGGGGAACACTTCAGTTCTCGGTCACCTAGTGCTGATCACAAGGAGAAATGGTCTGTGGCTTCCACTCCACCCCTTGAGGTGAAGGGAAAGCTCGGGACTCCCTACTTTGCACCATTCTGTGTATCCCACACATCTAGGCAGATCTTCTTTAAAAGCAAAATAATTTCTACCCTCAACCAGTGTAATTATGTTTGGAATAAATTATGCCTAATCAGAAAAATGGTTAAATAGTCCTTGAACCAACCTGGACATACTACGGGACCATGTGCATGAAAACTGACCTTATTTCACCCACTATTTCACATAAATGACTTAGGAGTCTAGTTAATTTGCACTTAGCAAACAGGCCCACATTTAGGCATAGCCTCCAGCAAGGCTGGAGGAGAGACCAAGTGGAGGGACAGAGGTGGGAGAGAGTGGGTGTGAGTGGGCAGGCAAGCTCCTGACCTGCCCCCACCAATGCCTGAGGCTCTGGGGGGACCTAAGGCCAGGGAAACGTCACCCACTGAGAGTGCAACAGCGTGCCCTGCTCAGTGTCGTTCCATATTCACATTAACAGGACTGTACCTTCTGCCTGTGCCTGATGTGTCCTGCCTCCATGGTTACGGTCACCCCTGTGATCACCATGCACTTCCCATCACAAGAAAACAGTGAAGGCAGCTGGGCATGGTGATGCACACCTGTAATCCCAGCCACTGGGGAGCCTGAGGCAAGAAGATCGCAAGTTCAAGGACAGCCTCAGCAACTTAGCAAGACTCAACATAAAAAGCAAAAAAGATTGGGGATGTAGCTCAACCACCTGTACCAAATAAATAAGTACCGTGTGTGTGTGTGTGTGTGTGTGTGTGTGTGTGTGTACGTGCCACTTCTCCACTTACACACACACACACCCTTGCAGTGGTTCAGAGGCAAGGACCATTCAAACCAACCATACCTGCCATCCTAAATCACTTACCTATCTCCATCACAGCACCAGGCCTCTGCCTGTGCCATGCTCCTATCCCAGCCACCCCCAAAACCTTCCCATTCCCCGAGCAAAGTCTGCACTTTCAGCCCTCCACCTCTCCCTTTTAACCCCCTGCTAAAATCCTATTTCTTTAGCCTCCTCTTAAATATCTCAGTACTCGTAACTCCTCCGCATCCCGGTACCCCTTCCTTTCCACCTCGTCCGGCAGGTGGAGTCTGGGGTCCGCCTGGCATCTGTGTCACAGCCCAGGCCCCTCCCCCAGGCCGTCTCCCCTGTAAGGGCTCCTGCTCATGCACACTGGTCCAAACACCTCTCCTCTCCTCTCTTCCCCCAGAGCAGGGGTGGTGTGGAGGGTGTCAGAATCTCTCCCCTCACAGCTGCTGAATGAAAATGGAGAGCTGGTGCGTGGAGACGTGAAACGCCATGTCTCTCCACGCTTTCACACTCCAACCTACTAAAGGTCTGGTTTACGCGTGTGGTTTCTCCTTCGTGTCTCTTTATCAAAATGCAACTCCCGAGGGCAGAGATCCTAGTATGCTTAGTTTCTGCTGAACCCTCACCTCATCTCTGAGGCGTGGTGCCTGCTACACAGCAAGCCCTCTGTAAGTCACTGCTGTGTCAATCTGTCTCACAACACAGGCATCTTTTAATACGCCGGCAATTCCCCAAATCCATCAACAAATAACTGTAAAAATCCTGAGAGCAAAAAATAAAAATAAGAATCCTGGGAGCCAGGTGTGGTGGCGCATGCCTGCAATCCCAGCCACTTGGGAGGCTGACTTGGGAGGATCATGATTTCAAGGACGGCCTTGGTGACTGAGCAAGACCCCATCACAAAATAAAAATAAACAGAAACCCTGGGGACTCGCCCAGGGCCTGCACGCCTCCACCCAGCGGGTAACTGCCCATCTGCCCGTGGCCGAGTCTTCAGAGCCTCCTCTTCACTAAATCACCCTGCAGGTGTGCTACGGACTGAACTGTGTCCCCCTAAAATTCCTACACTGAAGTCCTAACCTCCAGTTCTTTGGAGTTGACTGCATTTGGAGATGGGATCTTTAAGGAGGTAATTAAAGTAAAATGAGGTCATGTGGGGGGAGGCCCTGATCCAGTGTGAATGGAGTCCTTAAAAGAAGCGACTAAACCAGATGTGCACAGAGGGACAACCATGTCAGGACATGGGGAGAGGCCAGCCAAGGAGAGAGGCCTGCGACCTCCTGACCTCTGACCTCTGACCTCCAGAACTGTGAGAAAATGAATTCTTGCTCCTTAAACTACCCAGTCATGGCAGCCCTAGAAAACTAACTCTCTGTGGAAAAACCCAAAGGGAATCATGTTTTGAGGGGGAAAAGGGTTGTTTTATTTTGTTGTTTTAAGGATACCCCAGCCAAATATAAGCCAATCAACTGCTTGGTCAATGGTGTTGATGTAAAGTAAGGAGAGAGGGGGAAATAAAAGGAAAGAAAGAAACAAAGGCATAATATGTTGACATTTTGTATATTTGGTATTTGTAAGTCTTTAAAAAATTTTTTCAGGCCATTTTTTTTTCCTTTAAAAAAAAAAAGCAACCAACAGCAATACTCTGTACAAGTATAACAAACATTAGAAATATGCATCATTCCAAAATAGTTACAAGAAAATTACAGTTTAGAGTCCACATCAACATGTCCTATTCATATGTGCCCCCAAGGGAGAAAAAGCTACAGTATGTTAAACACACAGCTGCTACACAGTAGTCGGAAAACTCAGGAACTTGGACTTTTGAGGCAAATCAACATCAGTCACCAAGACTTTGTTTAGCTCAACAAGCGCAATCAAGCATTTCAAATAATAAAATAAAAACCAGGCTTTTTCATCCCCAATGAAACACAAATATGAATCAGCTGCATAGTTGACCCCACCCCACCCCCACCCCCCAGAGCCTCTGACTTTACAAAGTACAAATCCAGTGGAGTCAATTATGCTGGGGAAGAAAAAAAAGAAAGAAAGAAATTATGCCGAAGTCTGGCTGGAGGTCACAATGTGGCCACGGGGAACAGACACCAAATGTCACTTCCCACGGGTGCCAGTCGTCACTAGATTCAACTTTGGAGGCGGAAAGTTTTTCTCTTGGGAGAAGACAGTGATGGCCCAAATCCCCCAGACCAGCTGGCCCCAATCTTTAGCCCTTTCATGGACAGTGAATCCCACACTGGCTGCTTTTCTATGTGCAACTGCAAATCCTGAGCAGGGAGCTCGAACCACCCCCACGGCTCCACGGGACTCTCCCAGTTCCAGTTCATCTTCCTGGGAGGGCCTCGGGCAGAAGCTCGGAGCACCCGCCCCCCGCCTGTCATCACTATTTACACATTCATCTTCCCTTTCCAATGACTGTGCTAGAAATACCCTGGCCACCCCCAGTGACCTCGTCCCCAGTCCTCTGCAGGCTGCAGAGCAGCATCATGACCTTCGTGTGACCTGCCCATTTGGAATTCCAGACCGCTCTGCCACAAGCCTTCCTCCAGGGATTGGGAGGGACGTTGGAGAGTGGCTTGCTGGGGCTGCTGCCCAGCTATTTCCCAAGCCCGAGCCGAGCAGGGTGGGGAGGAGGAGGGCTTCTGTGCTTTGCATTTTCATAGATGTTTACAATTGCGTTGCCTTAATCTTCTGGGGGACTCTGATATTTTAAAGGACCTTTTTTAGAGGCAAGTCCTTTCCTCTGATCTCTCTCCGTGGCAGTAGTGCAGACACAGCAGGGCTCAGAAACTGCATGGGACTTGACACCTCAGGCACGAATGGAGGAGTGTGGCCCGAGAGCGGCTGCTGGGACAGGGAGTTGAGCGGAGCCTGGGACTCTCCTGCGGCCTGCGTGAGTTGGGGCAGAGCAACACACCCAAACCCAGCTCCACCCCACACCCAGGACAGTGTGGCTTCCCTGGTCCCCACCTACAGAGCCACAGCCCTCTGTGACGTGGAGCCAGGAGGGGCCAACCTAGCCTGTCCACCCCCTGCCCTGGAGGGCCTGACACTGAATGAACTGCTTCCTACCAAAGAATGCCAAGGATTCAGCAAAAAGTGCAATTTCCATTTGAGAAGCAAAATTCTCCCCAAATCATGACACCACCATGACCTCTCCTTTGAATCCTTTCAGTACCTCAAAGGGAAAGGGGGACAAAAGACATACAGCATGAAACCTCTGAACCACATCGAGGGCTTTCAGTACATTGAGGGTCATCCTCTATAACCCCAAAATACCCACTAACATGTCCAGTCAGTTCTCAAAGTGCCGGTTAGGTGAGGAACATGGCAGCATCAGGAGGCGGGCTCCCTCGGGCCCACAGTGACCAGGGAGGCAGAGACGGCCCCGCTCCCATTCACAACAGGACACAGTCCTGAGTGTGCAGCAGGATGTGTTACTGTGGGAAGCAGCCACAGGACTCCAGGGACTCAGTGATTCCTTCATAAGACCTTGTATACTTCATTGCCTATTAGAAAACAAACTCGAAACTTCTTCAAAATATAACCTGAGCCACAATGTAAAAGAAACAAATCCTTTCATGTTAATGCCTTGAGAAGTTTACAGATTATGTACCAATAAAATAAATCCACATAAATTCTGAAATCCTTGGTGAATACACACCTGAAGCAAAAAAAAAAAAAAAATTAAATCTACATTTAAAAAAATCAAAGTAATTACAGCAGCAGTATAGTGAAAAGAGGTTTTAAAAATAATAATTACATCTTTGATACAAATCAGACTCTGTACACCTCAAATCATAGGAATGACTGTTGTAAGAGTTTAGTATTTATATATACAGTAGATACCGATATGTGTCACTGCAGATAGAGACTAAAGCCAGTGGATTTGGGGGGAGAGGAGTTAATCTGATACTGAATTCACACTGAAGTGTTCACAGATTGCCACACTTTTAAAAACACACACGCACACATATACACAGACACACAGACACACATTACATGCCAACCTGAGTAAAACATTACTAAAAACCCAGAGCATCATGAATCACTAAGTCACATATTGCACCTTTAAATAATCCTTCTTACCAAAGACAGAAATGAGAAAAGGGTTGAGACAGGGACAAGAAAAGGATTTATGTCACCATAGGATTCCTCTGCTTCTCCCATCCCCACCCGCAGAAATTCTCACTGTGATATTTTAGTTTCCATTCTCACCCAACCAATGGGCTGAAAATGTTGCCAACAGAAAGAAGTCTTTGGAGAAAACTGGAAGGGAAAAAAAAGGAAGAAAGAAATGGAGCACAGATGTACGTGGGGAGGGAGGGAGCAAAGAGAGAGGCCTCCTCAAGTCAATGAGAGCAGGAATGTTAGTGAGAAGGCGAACCTCCGATGCTAAACTATTGTTTAAATATTCCACGTATTCCAATTATGAGATTCGATACAAAAATAGAGACATCTACTGAGTTTTGCCTGTGGAAGCATAATTCAGAAAAGGCACATGTTCAAATAGAAAACTTATGCGGAAGAGGCACCGCATCCCCCTCCCTACACAAGAATCACCCACAATTATGTATTTTCCATCAGCTAGATTCCAAGATACAGTAGGTAAAAATAGACCTCTGATACTTAAAATATATTCAACCCAACACAATCCTGGCTTTAGCATGTGAATCATATAAAATAGTCTCTTAAAAAAAAAAAAAAAAGGAACCTGTTTTGAAAAAGAAAAAAAAAAAAAAGTCATAGCTCACTTTTCCTGGCTTTCCACAATTCTCCAAGGGGGGGGGGAGTGAATTCATCCCATTGGTAACAGGAATGCAGGTGATTTGCTCCACCCATCCACAGCCCTGAAAGCCCCAGCTTCTCCTCTGTCATGTTTGACATGCGCAGCTTCACACCCTCCAAAGTAGTTCTAACAGAACAGAACACAGAATTGAGATAAGAGACGCATGAAGACATGTCAACATCGGGGCGTTTTCCTTTGCTGTGGGTGTGACAGTCTGGTTAGCTTCAGAAAGGATTTGCTTTGGAATTAGGCGATGTAACCATTGGTCTTCCCAAACATGCTCACTGGCTCAAGGTTTTCATAGATTGTCATTGCAGTTGTATTCTGGTAGATGAGATCGACTTTGGAGTCTTTCTGGGATCTGATAATATCCAAAACACACTGATTGAGGAAAACATACTGGTCCTGAGAGAAAAAAGGAGAGAGTCGATGAGCACCCAAAGGACCTTCAAACAGATCATCCCCATCACCAACCACCCAAACTCCATCCCACACAAGGGCAAACAGCAAGCATGTTTTAAGAGGTTAACAACATTCTGGTAAAATCTGAAATCACAGAGAGCAAGATTTCTGCATCAGTGTTTCTCAACCCAAGAGGCACACTCTCTCCCGCACTCCCCACGGGGACATATCAGAATCTTGGGGAAGGGCAAAGGAAAGATGTGGAGAAGATGATACACAGACATCCAAAAACTAACAAGCCCAGCAAGATTTCCTGGGCTAGGGAAGCTGCACAGAAGAAGTAAATCTAATTCTCAAGAGAGAAGGTGGGATAAAGGGGTGATCAGGTGAAAAGCAGTGAGAACCACATCAGGATCTGCAGGTAGCCATTCAAAAAGAAGAGGACGGGTTGGGGTTGTGGCTCATTGGTAGAGCGCTTGCCTAGCATGTGTGAGGCACTGGGTTTGATCCTCAGCACCACATAAAAATAAATAAATAAAAGTATTGTGGCTATCTACAACTAAAAATACATTTTAAAAAAGAAGAAGATGAGGAGGAGAAGGAGGCAGCCTGGCACTGTGGCACATGCCTACAATCCCAGTGGCTTGGGAGGCTGAGGCAGGAGGATCATAAGTTCAAGGCCAGTCTTAGTAACTTAGAGAGGCTAAGTACCTTAGCAAAACTCTGTCTCAAAATTAAAAAAAAAATACAAGGGGCTGGGGGTGTAGCTCAGTGGTTAAGCACCTCTGGATTCAATCCCCAGTACCAAAAAAAGAAAGAGGTGTATGCCAACACAGAAAGATAACCATAATCGTTTAAGAAAAAAAAAATCATGAGGAAGCATTATGCAGAAAACAGGATCCAAAGACTTTATTCCATGTGAGTGAGGCTGTATGCATACTGACGTACAGGAAGCAGCCTATAAAGTCAGATTCCAGACTAGACACATTGACGGCTTCCAGGAAGCAGGTTTACAAAGAAAAGGTAAAAGAGAAAACTATGTTCTACAAACTCCTATACTGCTAAATTTTTTTAATATGACTAAGTATTGTTTTCAAAACATAAAAAAGGGACCCCCCAAAAAAATCCACAGGTACAAGATTTATGTATTTCTCAAAAGAACATAAAAGACTGAGAGGCGACTCTATATAATTATAGCAGAAAAATGAAAAATCTCTAACATGGAAGGTAAATTTCACTGTTTTCACTCAACCACAATAGTTCACCTTGAAGCACACGATGTACCAGGCTTCCAGAACATTCCCTGCTACACTCAAAAACACGGTGCCTATTCATAGGATTCTAAATCGATAGTGGGCAACAACCTGACACAAAATTAATATTCTGCTCTCATCTTGGTCAAGGCACTTCGCCCCTCCGAGGAAGGGTAGTCTCCACTATATTCTGATGAGAATGTGCCCTGAAAATAGTTTATCAGGAACATTTCAGGGAAAACAAATCCAACAGTCCTGCACACATTCCCCGGTAGACTCAGCATTCATGTTGTTCCACTGGTCAGTCACCTCTGTAGCCCTGACAACGAACTTGTGTTCTCTAACAGTTACGGGGCTGGGTGGGGACAAACTGCTGCACTGAGGCCTAAACAGCTTCATGCTAGTCCCTAGCCTCCATGTTCGAGAAGCCTGCTGTGTCAGCTTACTTTAAAGATGGTCAGATCTTCTTAGAAACAAAGAGCGAAAGGACCAGTTTCACGAGATTAACACCTGGACCTGGAAGTTTGGAGACTTGACAAAGATCACTTGATCAGTCAGAGGCAGCACAGTGAAGACTCCAGGTAGTTCCAGGACTAGGATCAGTACCACTACATCACCTGTATCAGGATGCTTAATTCCAACTCAGTTTAGGATTTGCAAAGAAATTCAGGGTTACTCTACCCCCAAGGGCCAGAAAGATCTGGAAGGGTGAAATATTTTAACATGAGCACGTGACACAATGTGACCTTCCAGAAGTGGGAAGGGCGGGGTGCGGCGCCCACCACGGACCCTGGCCTCACCTCTGTCTGCACCATGAGAGGCCTGTGCATCCGAAGGTCGTACACAACGCCGTACACGTCCACCGTGCTCTCGTTCTCTATCTGATAGATAAGACGGTCGATGGCAATGAAAGTGCCCGTCCTTCCAACCCCAGCACTGAAAGAAAGGGAAAGAAGCCCATCACCGGGGTCACCGCGTGCCCCCGTCTGTGCTTATTTCTTGCTCTTCTCCACCGTCACCGTTGGAGGGCCATGGCCAGGATCAGCAAACACGGGCCCAACTGAAACCTCAGCAAGTCAGGCTGCCCTAGCTGGAGCCTGGGGCCTGAGACCCAAACTCGCTTTTGAGTTAAACATCTTAAATAAAACAACCTGCCAGGTCCTGACTTACCCCACTCCAGTTACTACCCTAACCTAGGAGAACAAGTTTTTATTCCCTCATATGAATAAAGATCTTCAGCTTTGCAGGCTGTAATACCAATGGAGCATCAAAGCAACCATAAATGGTATGTAAACCAGTGGGCCCAGCTGTGTTCCAACGACATTTTATTAGTAAAAACAGGCCACAGTTTGCCAACGACTACTCAAGCACCTTGGAGCTTTGGGAATAAGTCCAGATCTTTCTTGAATTTATAAATGGCTGTTGCAATCCCTCTTACGCGCTGTTTTTGTGAGCTGCTCATAAATATATCCTTACGTGTGAAACGGTCACATGTGAAGTGCCATTTGCATACCTGCAGTGCACCAGAATGGGTGACTCGGGAGGACTCTGCTTCATGTAGTCACGAACAAGGTATCGGAAGTTGATGAGCAGGTCAGTGGTGTCGGGTACGCCATGGTCCGACCAGGAGGTGAAATGGAACTGACGCAGCGGGTGACTCTCGCTGGTCTGGATCTACAAGCCAACAGAGGGCTCAGAGTCAGAGAGAAGGCTGATTGACAACGTCACGAAGGCCAGTCAAGGGGAGCAGAGTTGGCACGCCGCATGCCGGGGACAGACCGACAGGCACCGCAGCAGGAGTGGCTGTGACTAGAAAAGGACTTGGCAGAGTACGACAGCTGCTGCGGTTCTAGGACATCCTTCATCTTGCTCGTCAAATCCTCACAACGTGTGCAAGAGGGAGGGTTTAACAGCCCTCCTTCCAGATGAGGGAAGACAGGTCAGAGGAAAGTGAGTGGCTTTCCCGACATGCCCCTCAGATGCGGCCGAGTATCTACTCCTCCTGCCTCGAGGTCAGATCTTTTCTTCCCCTGCCGGTTCCTGGCCAATGAAGGACTTGCATCCTTAAACCTGCGCCTCCTAAGAGCTTCAAAACCCCACTCCTAAGCCCACCTGGGGACGTCACTGACCACAAAACCAAAAGTAATTTGCCCAAATAAAACCACGAGGATCCACATCTCCTAATTGATCAGGTCCTCCAGAGAGTCCAACATAGGGACAGGCAATTAGCAAGCACCAAGTGTTATGGTTTGGACATGAGTGTTCCCCGAAAGCACACGTGTGCGAGAGCGCAAGGAAGTTCAGAGGAGAAATGACTGGGTAAGGGAGCCTTAACCCAACTGTGAATTAATCCCCACAGCGATTAACTGAGTGGTAACTGAAGTAGCAGGGTGTGGCTGGAGGGGGTGGGACTAGGGACGTGCCTTTGGGGTACATATTTTGTATCTGGAGAGTAGGATTCACGCTCTCTGCTTTCTGATCACGATGCGAGCTGCTTCCTCCGCCACACTCTTCCGCCAGGATGTTCTGCCTCACCTGGTGCCCCAGGAGTGCAGCAGCCTTCTATGGATTAAGACCCCTGAAACGGTAAGCCCTAAATAAACCTTTCCTCCTCTACAGTTGTTCTGGTTGGGTCCTTTAGTCACAGCAGTGAAGATTCTGACTAAAACACCAAGCAAATATTTACAATTGTAGGGTTTTGAGAATGGATCCAGCCCCCGCCCCCAAAAAAACCAGTCCATGCCAACATCTAACAGGTAGTAGAAAGCGGGTTGTTACAACAGAACTAGTTACTACGCCTACTGATTTCCTACCTCTGGCCAAACATGTACTTTTAAGGATCAGAACTGCCCCAGCTAGGGCCCCCCCAACTGAGTCCTGGCCTCACCACCTGTACCCACAGATGGACGCAGGCATCTCCATCTCTCTTATGAATGCTATCCTTTCAGGCTAATTTTTTACTATGTATTTATTTTAAAAGCAATAGCTTTACATTAATCAAAATTTGGAAAATAGTTGGAAGAAAGGACAGAGTGAGGTGAGAGGATACCCAGAAGCCTCATCACAAATAAACTTAGCATCCCCAAATTTCACCAAAAGTATTCATCCAAGGAAAGGGGAGAAGTAGAAGAAGAGAGAGAGGGAGAGAAGAAGAAATCCCAGAAAGGAATACTTCTGACTGTTATTTCTGCAGAGGGGCTCAGGTTAGGGGTGTTGGTAAAAGGAAATTGTTAGCTCTATTAATATTCTCAATTTTTAAAAGGAGAATGTTTTAGTGTATTTTGTGTAATCAAAAAATAATATTTTAGTAAATGCCATGTGGTATCCTGGATTGGATCCTAGAATAAGAGAAGGCTTTAGTGAAAAAACATGAAATCTGAATAAATCTGGAGTTTAATGAATGAAACAATAACAGCAATTGCAATCATTTAAATGATGTGGACAATTTGACCCACAGTTCCCCTCCACACAGGCAAACTCCAAGCAATAGAAACAACCAGGGATAAGCCACTCAATTTAAATGAGCAAAACATACAGAAATAAGCATGAAATATTTCAAAGTTGGTAACAGCTTTGATGGCATCTCCAGGGGAGGAAGTGAAATACTAATTGAGGCTAGAATCTCTAAGACATAGCAATAAGCAAAGAAGTAGTATTGCTTTTTTTCTAATATTTTTTAAGTCGTCGACGGACATGTTTTACGTCTTTTTTTATTTACATGTGGTGCTGAGAATTGAACCCAGTGCCTCTCACATGCGAGGCACGTGCCCTACCACTGAGGTACAACCCCAGCCCCTAGAACCAGTATATCTCATACAGCGCTTTACCTGTGACTTACAGAACCTTCGAGGATGATACTCCTTGCAAACTAGAACGTAAACCCCCCAATGCCCATGAAAGTTGGCACCACTGAATCTACTGCCAGGTTTTTCTTTCACACACTGTTCATAACATGCATTAAATTTGTCTCCTTGTGTGTCTCACTCACACTCTGTTCTGACATCTCATGGTAATTACCGTCATATCGCGTCCCCTGCCCGCAGAGAAACACGAAACCGGATCAGGGCAAGTTCTTTATTTTCTGCTAGCAGTTACTTCTGGCTGGCCGGCAGCGGCGGGCCGCTCTTGCAAGCACCTTACATTACATACAACAACCAATCAGCTTATAGATCACGAGGGGAAAGCATGGACAGTAATGGAGCACAATAGTGTGGATATAGCAATCATGCAGTGTCCACGAGGACCCATGACCAATCACATTAACTTCCTCAAATAACGCCACTTGTTGGCAGAGAGTATTAGTCTGCTGGAGGTACCTGGTTTTGTTCTCAGCACTTCCTTGGCACCTTGCCAGGCGCCATCTTGGCCACGCCAAAGGGCTGGGGGTCTGCAGTACCCCGACAGCTCCCCCTTTTTTATTTATTAAAAGAATGCTGGCTCGGGATCGTGCCTGTCTTAGGCGGAGTGGTCAACCATCGTCCTTACCCGTCATCGGATAACTGCAGAGCATGCTACAGCTCCTGTCTTGGGTCGGTACGCGGTTACCTCCTTCCTTACCCGTCATTGACTACCGATCCAGCATGCTCAGCCAGACTTGAGGAGAGCTGCCAGCCTCTAAGGCCATCATGGCTTGATGGAAAATGATGCGATCTCTGGCATGAACTTGGCGTATACGCATGATAAAGCGTGTGAGGAAGATAATTGTAATAATCATTAGCACACACAATGCTCCCATTCCTGCCCATTGTTTTACAAAACTGAAGGAAGAAGATAACCAATTTTGTATTTTAGATATAGGGGCTACATTAACTCTAGTAGAATTAAGGCTAACAATTTGTGATCTAAGAATGGCAGTAAGATTATCAAATTTATAAGACCAATTGGCACGTAGCTGAGTAGATATGATTTTAGACAAATTTGCTGCATAACTAAGATTATGATAAGCTACAGGTGTAATGCACAGTCCCGGCAGATGATAAATACACCCCACGCTTAACAGTTCTTGTAAAAGGTCCATTTGTTCTTGAAGTAAGTCCACACGCTGGTTCACCAAAAGTAGTCCTGCTTTTAGGTGTTGATCCACTGTTTGTTGAGTAGACAGAGCAGTAGCTGTCTGCTGGACCACTTCATTAAGCTTAGTTGCTGACTGTACTGATGTCGTCAAGGCTACAGTTGCTGCGGCAACTGCTGCTGCTGATGCAACTATGGTGGTAATAACTGCTACGGTGATTCCAAAGTCCCTCTTATTTCTGGAAAGCAATACTGGCAATTCATCATCTGTAACAGAGACTGGGACTGGTAGGAAGGTAGGAACACACATTAAGTCTGTCAGCAGGAACCTAGAAGCATTTTAACATTGAGAGATAGCACAAATCTGAAGTACAATTGAGAGAAGCAGTTGTTTTGTTACATAGTTGAACTGTTCCTCCTAAGAGACTAAAAAGAGGTTGTAAGTTAGTTTATTCCGTGGAAACACACAAACTGAGCCGCAACTCCAGTAAAGCACCGGGTCACCCTTATTACCCAGAGTTAAAAAACCCCAAACAAAGAGACAAAGAGAAAGTTTATCTTTAGGGGACCTGAAGGTCCCCTCTATTCCCCCTTTTTGTTTATCATGGATAGAATCTTATATCCATTTGTCCATCCTGCCTCGGTTATTAGTTTGCTTAATCATTTGGTACTGTTGAGTAAGGACCATAGTTTGGATTGTTTAAAGGGAATAATACAGACTTCTCCCGGCAGGGAGAAAGCTGATATTTTGAAAGTCCTGAGAAGTGAGCGCACCCTACATCCCCTATAGGCAGGTAAATTTGGTAATCAATGGGCTCCGGAGATCCTTGACATTTGTAAAGGCAGATGGCTTCATGGCTTCATTTCCTCGAATTGACCCGATTCCCTATTTCTACACTAACTACCTGTCCTTAATTTTGGCTTCATTCTCCGCTTTAGCTATAGGAACTCCCAACTGCTTCAAGGAAAAGGGGGCATCGGTCGTTCTGGCTGCTTCAAAGCTGAAAGGGGGCAGTGAGGGGCAAGCAGTTTGGAGTTCCTTTTTTAAAACTCGGGTCAATCGAGGGGTCCGAGGTAGAAGTCTGGTTGGGGAGGAGCAGGTTATAAAGTCATCTGGGGGTGGGTTTTTCTATGATAGAAGAACAAAAAGACATGAGTACTGAAATGAAATTAGTACAAAGTAAATGTTGCAGCATCTGGAACATGCCACTATCTGTTCTATAGGTGATGGCTTATTATCATAAGTTACCTAGGTTGCGTGTTCTTGAAGCAGCTACTTCTGCAAAATATTAACAGGTAACAGTTTTACAAAATGAAATTAGCAAGAGTAAAAATATATTCTGCTTGTATAATAGCTATCTTGAATTTTGACTGAGAACCACATTATATTTCCTATTGGAGATCATAGTAATTTTACAACAAAAACCAATCTTTTGATTATAACTTTAAATAAGCTGAAGTCTGACTTATTTTGGAGTCACTCTAACATGCAGTAAGGTGGGAGGCAGAGCCTTATCTCAGGTAAGGCGTGACTCTTTATAGATCTTAAGTGTTCTAATTCTGATGTTGATCTTTGCTTCTTCCTTAAATATCATTAAGTAGTTTACATATACTGTTTCCTGAGTCTATACAAACTTTATAATTAACACAATTTAACATTGTATCTAAAACATGAATCAAAGAAAGGCTGAGAGAGCATTTAACTTTCCTTTTGTGTGTCAAAGTGGCAAAATATTTTCATGTTTCACAAAATTAACCTTTAAACAAGTCAGGCTCTAATGTTTAGAAATACATTTACATTTGAAATTTTTTATCTCAATGTAAAATATAACCAATTTTACATATATCCTATTGATAACAGGTCCTCTAATAGAACACTAAATGATAGAAATTAATCCCCAATGAAATTTACTCTTTATAAGCTTAAAATTACCATTACAGACAAGTTTATCTGGAGAATAGCAGCTTGATAAATTTCCTGCTTTAAAACTTGTATACCTGAAAAATATGAACACATTTAATATACAACTAGAAACCATTTCACAATTACCTTGACACCTTTTTTTCTTACCAAATTTAGTTTTTAAAGAAAAATTTAGACTCTGTAACACAGTAC